>NC_052511.1:29704892-29738880 GCF_014356525.2 Nilaparvata lugens | reverse complement strand
ACACACGGTACGATTCAATCACTTGAAAACATCAAGAGATTAAAGATATTCTCCTCATATTCACGATATCGGTAGTTCCAAGATAGAAAACAGTAGTTGAAGATAAATATTTAAGGCAACTGAGCTCCTAAAGGATAAAATTAAGAGCCAATCATGAGTGTCTATGATGTATGAGCCTCGTTTTAGAGACTCTTGATTAACAGTGGAATTGCGTAAAAAATAGTAAAACTGCAATCATCACTTTTTCAATTGGTTGTAACTTTCTAATGGTATTGAAATCGAAAGTATTGTTGATTGGAGTGAGAAGAGGAAGAAATTCCTCACATCCTTGATGTTAAAACTCAATTTGCATCATCCTTGATCTTTGAACTTAGCGCGTTGCCAGTATAGCCAACGTTTGGCAGATTTAGTCTGCATTGTTTTCAATATTTGTATCTTTGTAATAATTTCAATTTGTTGTCTAGTATTATTTGATTAATTTCAAATTTGTCCTTTTTCACTTGCTTTTGAATAATATTTGTGTTTTGTATCTTTATTCTTGCATTTCTCACTTGCTCAAGTCGTTGTAGGTAGGTTTTGCTCCACTCGGCTTGTGTGGCGCTGGTGTGCTGCTTCTTTGTTTCAACTCGATTCCGGAATGTGGGAATTGGCCAGCTCTTGTTTTCAATTTTCGAATTTGAATTTATTCCAGCTGAATATTCAGTACTTTCATGTTTCATTGGCATATTTGCTATAAATATTGGCCTAATTCAATCAAACAACTTGTATGTCTTCACGGATTGTGTTTGAATCTCAAACTTCTGGTAGGTGTAACCTCACTTCCCATTTGAACATGCTTTTCTAAACTCAATTTATAGAATTTAGTTTAAAGCTCTTTCCAATTTTACATTGTTCATCTATTTCAATCTTTTTAAAAAAATGTCAATTTAGCATTTTGATTCCATTGCATTTCTGCAAAAATCCAAGATCATCAAGATTGCTTGATGTTTCTACAATCTTTATTTCATATTCTTGTTTTCAAACTCTTTGTACTCTGAACTCTGTGTAGTTCAGAGCGCTGTTGCTACAGTCAACATATTTTCTTACCATAGGGTATTTTCTTTTCCTCTGTCCACAGTTTGGATTTTGGGAAACTCAATCAATCTCTCTCTACATCTCTCGAATCAATCTGCTACCGAATCTGTTCTACAATTCTACCTACGATCGAATCTACCGATAAAGGTCTGCAGTCTCTATTGACAGTCGAAATTGCATCCACTTTGGGGTTCCATATACCCTCCCACTCACTTGGTCGACTGTGCAATTTAGCATTCCACTTGGGGTTACATATACCCTCCCACTCTCTGGCCGGTATGGTGATGATGATTTCCATTGCCAGAGCATTTCTTACAAATGCCTACAATCTTCGACAGCTTTCGACATCCTCAAGATACTCAGGTTGAGTAATTGTATATTCATCATAAATTTGTAATATCATCCATCTTATTCATTCATCTGTCTATTTTCATTCATTCATTATCATTCATACTGCTATTGTTCATTACTTATATAGATTTATCTTACTTATGAGCTGTGCCTACAAAGGCAATCAAAGAGTTGGTCATTTCAGGACATTGAATAATATTCAAATTTTGAATACAAAATCATTTTATTTTTTGAATTTGTTTCTTCAAAATTTGAAAGTCTTACAATTGGCATCACATTCAACTTATGTATTTTGAAACTTACATCACAATTAATTCAACAATAAAAATAACAATTATTCACTACTTGATTTTGCAACTATTCGCATTTTGGTAGGACGAGTTGTATTCAGGACTCAGCCTACCTGGTCCTCTATTAATTTTGCTACCAGAAAAGTTATTTTGATAGATATCAGGCGCATATTTATCATTATAAGTTTGGCCATCTCTGGTCCGGATACTTCATATTGACATATGCTTAGAAAATACATTTATTCTTATTCATTATTTTACATCAATTGTGTAATGATTATTGTTTTATACTTTTATTCATAGTGTTTATTTCTGTATGTTCAAGGGTAATATTTGTATGGAGTTGCTCATACTGATACATTCAACCAAGCACTTATGTCATTGTTCCCAACAATTGGATACAACACCAGTAGCCATCCAGTGTAAGAGGAGGTCGAACATTTTCAATTGAGGTATCGTTCCAATTTTCAATATGCCTCCTAAAGGCAAACGAAACAGCCTTCTCACTGTGAGAAGTGGCATCATTAAAAATCTATCTTGGCTTTATACTGAATATTTCAATTTTAAAATCAATGCTGAAAATGATTTTCAAAAACTACTAGCAGTCAAAACTAAATTGCTCAACTTTGAGCAGCGTTATGAAGAGATAAGCCTGGAATTTGATGCAGATGACATTGATGACAATGAACATCAAATTGTCACAGAAAATTTTTTAATGTTAATTGCTAATGTAAATACAATTTTGAAAAATTATGATTCACAGCAGCAAGTTACTACATTTCAAGCACCGGCAATGGAACATCAGTCACCAAACTCCTCTCCAGTTCCCAAATCACCGGGGTCTGTAGATCATAATAGTGTAATCAACACAAATCAATCGCCATCTGCTTCAGTGACTGCTAATAATGTCAATTCTCTGCTTTTGCAACCCACTATGCCTATTTATCAAGGTCTACAATTACCAATGGTACCGTTACCAGAATTTTCAGGTTTCTTTGATTCATGGCTTGAATTCCGTGATACCTTTTCCAATATGGTTATTGAAAACCAAACTTTGGCTCCAGCTACAAAGCTGTATTATTTGCACAAAGCTCTCAGTGGTGAAGCCCTTGCATGCAAGCAGAATATTCCTCCAGGGAATGGAAACTTTGAGCTTGCATGGAATCTGCTTACACAGCGGTACAATAACCCCAGAAAAATTGCAAGTACCCACATTCAAGGTATTGAATCACCCCCAGCACTCAAGAAAAATTGTTCCAAATCTCTTAGAGCTTCCATTGATCACTGTAAATGTCACATTAATGCTTTAGAAGCACTCAAATTGGATGTTCAAATTAAAGATTTACTTTACATGCAAAAAATCACTTCTCAACTTGACTCTAATATCTTGCACGAATGGGAAAAACGCATTGAAATAAATGAAATCCCAACTATAAAACTATGGGAATAAACTGTGGGAATTTCTTGAAAATCAATATAAGGTAATGGATGCTATTTCATCTCATAGCCCCTCAAATCCACCAACTAATCAAAAGGTTTTTACTCAAGCTACTTCAAATGCACCCAATGTCAAGCAAAATACTCGTCCTTTTGCTCAAAATAATACTCTGAATAATTTTCAGCCATCAGTATCCTGTCAATTTTGCAATGATCGATCTCATGGGATTTTCAAATGTGTCAATTTTTCAAAGATTCCCATCAATCAACGTTATGATGCAATCAAAAGGAAAGGGTTGTGTTTCAATTGCCTCAATCCTTACACTGACAATCACAACTGCTCTTCTAAGAGATGCCAAAAATGTGATAAGCGACATCACACTGTTCTACATGATTCCTTTACTAGCAATTCAGGAGGTAAGAATGTTGTTTCTAATGTGATTCAGTCTCAGAATGAGTGCACCGTTTCTAGTGCCCATTCATCTTCAGCATCAAATTCAGTTAGTTCATAATAGAGATGGGAAGTTCGGATCACTTTACTGATTCGGGTCAGTCGTTCACGTTCACTGCCGCGACCCGTTCAAAAAGACCCGTTCAATTGAACGGTTAATTTTCTATAGCTTTCCTATAAACAAGCAAAAAAAAAAAAAAAGAGGCCCACCACAGTTGATGTGTAAAAACAGTAAAAACAGGGGTTGACCCTGGTTGATGAACGGGTCAAATGAACGGGTTTTTTGAATAAATGTGATCCGGATCACTCGTTCACCTAAATGACCCGTTCAATTCGAACGGGTCATGACCGAACGACACATCTCTAGTTCATAATCTGATAATTCAGAAACAACAGTTGTTTCACATGCTGCTTCATCCATCATTTCTAATAATAAGTCATCAATTCAAGTATTGCCTACCGCAGAGGTTCTGGTTGTTAGTTCAAATGGTGAATTAATTGCATGTAATGCTTTAATGGACACAGGAAGTGATTGTTCACTCATCACTCAAGAGTTGGCTGATAGATTAGCTCTTCCTTCTCGTCATGTAACTAATCTGATTAATGGAGTGTCCAGTATGCAAGCCAAATCTACAGTTGTTCACTCAGTATTAATAAAATCATCTGATCATACTTGGTCAACGCAACAAGAATGTATTGTTGTTGAGAAATTTGCCTCATGTATTCCTCTTGTCACAATTGATCTTAACTATTACAAGATTTCAAGCAATATTCGACTTACAGATCCAAATTTTCATAAATCTAAGAAAATTGATATCCTATTGGGTATTGACGTTTATGCCGCAATCATGACTGGCAATCAAATTATTGTGTCACCTGATGTTCCAATCCTACAAAATACAAAACTTGGCTGGATTGTTTTTGGCTCTAGTCAATTACCTAAATCAGTGTCACTCAAAAAATCATCTAATCAATTTGTTACCAATTTTGTCTCCACAGCTGAAGTCTCCAATCAGTTGGAAAACCTTCTGGAAGCTGGAAGAAGTCTCTTCAGTTATTCCTGTCTTTCCTGAGTGTGCTAGGGTTGAAGCACACTACAAAGAAAATACCATCAGGCATGAAGATGGTCGTTTTCAAGTGTCCTTACCTCGCAAGGATTCATTTGGCCACCCTTGGTCATTCAAGGACTCAAGCTATGAAACGTTTCCATTCATTGGAAAAAAGATTTCTTAAAGAACCTGAGCTCAAACTTCAATATATTGTCAGTCTTTCTGGCTGCTCTCACCCGTTTCATCTCAAGACGAGTGATAAATATGCTCCTTATATCTATCAAAATAACTTTTCTGGTAGCAAAATTAATAGAGGACCAGGTAGGCTGAGTCCTGAATACAACTCGTCCTACCAAAACAATAGGTAATGCGAATAATTGCAAAATCAAATAGTGAATAATTGTTATTTTTATTGTTGAATTAATTGTGATGTAAGTTTCAAAATACATAAGTTGAATGTGATGCCAATTGTAAAGACTTTTAAATGGTGAAAAAACAAATTCAAAAAATAAAATGATTTTGTATTCAAAATTTTGAATATTATTCAATGTCCTGAAATGACAAACTCTTTGATTGCCTTTGTAGGCACAGCTCAAAAGTAAGATAAATCTATATAAGTAAATGAACAATAGTAGTATGAATGATAATGAATGAATGAAAATAGACAGATGAATGAATAAGAATGGATGATATCACAAATTTATGATGAATATACAATTACTCAACCTGAATATCTTGAGGATGTCGAAAGCTGTCGAAGATTGTAGGCATTTGTAAGAAATGCTCTGGCAATGGAAATCATCATCACCATACCGGCCAGAGAGTGGGAGGGTATATGTAACCCCAAAGTGGAATGCTAAATTGCACAGTCAACCAAGTGAGTGGGAGGGTATATGGAACCCCAAAGTGGATGCAATTTCGACTGTCAATAGAGACCTTTATCGGTAGATTAAATCATAGGTAGAATTGTAGAACAGATTCGGTAGCAGATTGATTCGAGAGATGTAGAGAGAGATTGATTGAGTTTCCCAAAATCCAAACTGTGGACAGAGGAAAAGAAAATACCCTACGGTAAGAAAATATGTTGACTGTAGCAACTGCGCTCTGAACTACACAGAGTTCAGAGTACAAAGAGTTTGAAAACAAGAATATGAAATAAAGATTTGTAGAAACATCAAGCAATCTTGATGATCTTGGAATTTTGCAGAAATGCAATAGAATCAAAATTCTAAATTGACATCTTTTAAAAAAGATTGAAATAGATAAACAATATAAAATTGGAAAGAGCTTTAAACTAAATTCTAAAAATTGAGTTCAGAAAAGCATGTTCAAATTGAAAGTGAGGTTACACCTACCAGAAGTTTGAGATTCAAACACAATCCGTGAAGACATACAAGTTGTTTGATTGAATTAGGCCAATATTTATCGCAAATATGCCAATGAAACATGAAAGTACTGAATATTCAGCTGGAATAAATTCAGATTCGAAACTTGAAACAAGTGCTGGCCAAATCCCACATTCCGGAATCGAGTTGAAAACAAAGAAGCAGTACACCAGCGCCACACAAACCGAGTGGAGCAAAACCTGCCTACAACGACTTGAGCAAGTGAGAAATGCAAGAATAAAGATACATAACACAAATATTATTCAAAAGCAAGTGAAAAAGGACAAATTTGAAATTAATTCAATGGAATTTCATTCCCCCAAGAGCTCCTCATCATGGTGGTCTGTGGGAGAGAGGAATAAGAAATTTCAAGGGTATATATAAAATTATTGCTTTCAAACATATTTGGAATTTTGAAGAAATGTGTACTCTTTCTGCACAAGTTGAAGCTATTTTGAATCTTCACCTATTGTTCCATTGTCTGAGGACCCTCTTGATCTTCAATTTTTGTCACCTGGGCATTTTCTCATTGCGCGCCCACTCAATGCTTTGCCTTCTCATAAGCAGAAATTCAAACATGTGAATTTTCTTGCACGTTGGAATAGACTTGCTGAAGTCACAAAGAAATTTTGGCAACAATGGTCTGAAGAATATTTAGTTACTCTTCAGAAAAGACATAAATGGTCTTCTTCATCACCCAATCTTCAAGTTGGCACTCTTGTGCTATTGAAGGATCCTGGGACACCACCAACACTCTGGAAGCTAGGACGTATTACAGAGGTTTTCCCTGGCTCCGATGACAAGGTTAGAGTCATCCAGGTTCTAACTGATTCTGGTGTTTTCAAACGTTCTATTGCTAGTGTTGCACCTTTGCCATTAGATGATAGCGAATGATGCAAATCTCTTTAACATATTTTTTTCTTTCTTCTTTGTTTTACAATTCTTCTAATTGCAAAACGGGGCCCAGTCTATGTTAAAACTCAATTTGCATCATCCTTGATCTTTGAACTTAGCGTGTTGCCAGTATAGCCAACGTTTGGCAGATTTAGTATACCCTCCCACTCACTTGGTCGACTGTGCAATTTAGCATTCCACTTTGGGGTTACATATACCCTCCCACTCTCTGGCCGGTATGGTGATGATGATTTCCATTGCCGGAGCATTTCTTACAAATGCCTACAATCTTCGACAGCTTTCGACATCCTCAAGATACTCAGGTTGAGTAATTGTATATTCATCATAAATTTGTAATATCATCCATTCTTATTCATTCATCTGTCTATTTTCATTCATTCATTATCATTCATACTGCTATTGTTCATTTACTTATATAGATTTATCTTACTTATGAGCTGTGCCTACAAAGGCAATCAAAGAGTTTGTCATTTCAGGACATGAATAATATTCAAAATTTTGAATACAAAATCATTTATATTTTTGAATTTGTTTCTTCACAATTGAAAGTCTTTACAATTGGCATCACATTCAACTTATGTATTTTGAAACTTACATCACAATTAATTCAACAATAAAAATAACAATTATTCACTACTTGATTTTGCAATTATTCGCATTACCTATTGTTTTGGTAGGACGAGTTGTATTCAGGACTCAGCCTACCTGGTCCTCTATTAATTTTGCTACCAGAAAAGTTATTTTGATAGATATCAGGCGCATATCTATCACTTGACTAGATTTTGATTTTATATCTGATTTATTTCATAAGATATGCAGCATTGAATGAATAAATTGTCATTATTTTGTGTATGGAATATGGGTTGAGGTACAGTGTACACTCAACAAAAAATTTCCCATTTCTCTTACGAACTTGACTCATGATATATGATTTCCAACTGCCTTGACAAGCCGAAAAGAAAGAGCGTATGAGAAGATCTGAGCATTTTATCAAATGTTATGAATGAAATTTCGATCCTTGAGGTGTCCTGAAAATCTTTCAGATAGAGCATCGTTCTACCTGTTCTCAGATTGTGAAGCACAAAATTACGCCTAGTAGGATGTTGAATTATACATTTTTGAATTGTGACAATCGGAAGATATTGTTGATTAAATACTATAAAATTTATCGAAATTGATTTTTCCATGAAATTCCACTTGTTTTGGAAAAACTTTAGGATAGAACTCATTGAAGTTAGAGAGGTCCGAATGATTTCATTTTATTCTGAATTTTATATACAGTAAAAAAGGAGAGAGAGGATTTTTTTGTCCAATGACTGGATTTGATGATAATAGCTCAGAACTGGAAAATGAACCAGACATATTAGTTATTTGGGCCACTCTGTACAAGGAGATTTTGCATGCAAAAATTGGTTCTGGGCTTCTCTTATGCATACAAACCCTAACAAATCAAAACTACAATGAATAAAAAATATCGCCTCTTTTTCATGTTTAAATTGACTGGACTAATACAATGTTATAACGTGAATCAAATCTATGTTAGAAGGTGGTGACAGGCGCAGATTGCCCGATCCCCCCCCTCCCTACTTAACAAGTGGTGTTTAAAAAAACTACTATAGCTCAGTCACTATAGACATCAAAAGGTGGTGTGCTTGAATCATTTTATATTGTAGATCTGAATTCTCAATTTGGATACATAAAAGAAGTCCAATTTTTTCATGCAAGATTTCCTTGTGTAAGATACAGAATTGCCCAAATATAGGTACCAAAAATGTCTGGTTCATTCTGCAGTAGAAATGGCCAATTTCTATATTCAGATAAATTATAGAAAAATACTTGATCTTGAATTTTAGAACAGAATCTCCTCTTTTAGTTGCTGAAAACGATTCATGGGAGAATATGATCCTAGTGTAAGATTAGATTGTTGAAAAAATCATGAAATCAAAAATACTTTCCCTACTATCAACAGTCCAGGAAACAGTGATTCAAAATGAATTTTACAGACTCTTGATTAACAGAGAAATCGCGAAAAAAATGAAAAAATAAAATCGCCATTTTAAAAATTGGCTGTAACTTTCTAATGGTACTGAAATCAAAAGTATTTTCCATTGTAGTGGGAAGAGGATATACTTTTACACATCCTCACTAGGTTTTGAAATTTTATCCTGAGTATTTCACAAGATACGGTATGCAGCTTTGAATATGGAAATTGGTAATTTTTTGTGAATTGAACTAGGTACTGGTTAAACTCAAGGATGAATTTTCTATTTTTCGATCAAATTTCACTCATGATGCATGATTTTGAACCTCCTTGGCAAGCCGAGAAGAATGAGCTGTAGTACGATGAGATCCGATCATTGTGTCAAAAGTAGTGTGTTTGAAATTTTGATCCTTGAGGTGTCCTTATATGCACGCCTCTCCGTGCATCTAACGGTTCATTCTTATAGAACATGATCTAATGAACTTATATCATGTTGCCAAATCTTAATGTTATGACAAGATTATGAAGTTGCTGGTGATGATTGAAGCTAAGATAAGGTATTTTCCAAAATACAAGGAGCATTGTTATCAGGTGTACTTGAAAATCTATATGAGAAAGAGTGCTCTACCTGTCTCAAATGTAGAGCACAAAATTACGCCCAAAGGAATTTTGAATTATAAATTTAAATGGTAAAAATCGGAGTATATTGTTGATGAAAAATGAGAATTCATCAAAATTCATTTTCTAGTTAAAAGAATTTATCTTTTTTCTATCTGTATGAACCAGTGACTATGCTAGTAGCCTATGCATATTTCGACTACAAAAGTTAGCTGCGAACTTGCAAAGTGGGGTAGAAGTTGTAACAATGACACCACATGCCATGGCTGACATTCGTTTCAGCCAATTAGTAATCTTCTCCAACAAAAATATTTAAGACATGGAATTTGGGTATTTAATTTTGTTTAATTATATCACCTTCTGCTTCTTATACTGAGTCTAGAAAAATTGTTTTATTCACCTAATACAGAATTTAAGCTTCATATTGAACATCATATTGTATGTTGTACAATATGTATGTACGTGCCAATCCGCTCTCAACTGCAACAGACAAATAAGCTGTCTTTGTTTAAAAAGAATGAATTGCCTTTCATCACAGCTATTCTTTGAAAACTACCTTTGAACAGTTGCTCTAGTGAGCCAGGGTGTCAATTTGTAGATACAGTAGTCGATTCCTACCTGTTTGACGCACGAACAACTGTCAACACCCTTCAGGCAGATAAGTTCAGTGTTGCTGAAGTCTATGTGAACAATAGTATTTCAAAACATTGTTATATTCGAGGAGCTATTCACAAGTAATTGTCAATGAGGGCGTGTCTATTATAAATTGTAGGATGTTGAACAAACTAATACATTTTTGTTTTCTTAGTATTCCTTTTCGTAACATTGAACATTGAAGGACTGATGAATTTCGAAGTATTATCTATTCTGGTTGTAAATATAGATGTTATTGTAGAATGTTGAATATTATTGTTCAACTGTAGGCTCGTGTAATCTATTGGCATTCATGATAAACTAAGCTTAGTAAATACTTTCTGATTGATGAAAACACAAATTTGAATTGTCAACCACTTTTCATTATTATAATATACTAGCAAGAACCCGTGCTTCGCAAGGATCTATTTTAAAACTTGACAAAATGAAAACTTGACGTAATGAAATTTTGAAGAATTAAGAATAGGCCTATAACCATCCTTGGTTAATTAAGAATCTATAAGCAAAATTTCAAGTTAATTAGTCCAGTAGTTCAGACGTGATGATGCGTCAAACATAATTTTCCTATCCCGTACGTGCATAAGCGAGCTTTTTACTTTATATAATTATTATAGATATAGTTAACGACTGCAAGAGATAGGACTGTGGAACAGAATAGTGGTGAAACTATGATAGCGCCAGAAGTGTCTCAAACACAATAGTAGGTACTACATGAACTTTTTGAAAGTGATTTGAAAAATGTTAAAACAACAGAACTGAATCCTTATCATTCTACCTTCATTCAGAGAGGCTTTTGTTTGAGCCAAATGGAAATCTATTTATAAAAAATGAATGTCTGTTTGTGTGTTTGTTTGTTCCCTGTAGACTTGAAAACTACTTGACATAACGGCATGAAACTTTGGGAATATGTTGTGTGAATATTGGGGATGGTTTCTGAACAGAAATTTTTATAGGGAGGCTAATAATAATTATTTATTAATCCATTTTACAGACATATGTTTTCGAAATTTTCGGCCGAGCGGCTACTGAAGAACGAAAAGATGATCATGATTCAAGATCATATTGTGATGATATGATTTAGCATCTAAGGTTACCAGCTGTAATAAACATATCACCCTGTGATAAATTATTGTGTACTGGTATTAAAACGGTAGTTTGGAGTTAAAGTGTAGTTGATTGGTACCAGCTGTTGATAATGGTTCCTTAGAAGACCTATACAAATAATTATCTCTCCCCTATCATTGAGAAACTGGAAAATGTTGAAAAAAAATATTCACCTAATGAAAGAGAGTATAAATTGTATAGTATATATGTATAGTATTCGTATTGCATTCATTAATTACTGAAGAATGAAAGAATAATTTACAATTTTTTGAATTCAGCTTAGCTTATATTAATCCTAAAATGGAAAGGATATGGAATTCTGTGTGATTCATCGTACATCGCATATTTCCTGGACCATATATCGACAATCTACAGCTATGAAAACATTGAATATTTTTCTTTGAAATACTGATATAACCTTTTTTTTAATTGAAAACTTTACTGATAGATATTACTACCATTGATTGAGAAGAATAATATGTTTTCGGAATAATGAATGCTGCATGACTAAGCACATAGGAAGTCCGTATTGAGATGTAAATGAACATTTTGATTGTCAGATAAATTTCATGATTCACCAAATAAAGTCAAGTGTTACATGAGATACATTGGCGGTACGAAGTTCGCTGGGTAAGCTAGTTGTAAATTAAGCTTTATTATTAATAGACAACGCTGAAAAAGACAGGCTCAATCACCAGGAATACTATAAATCTATGAGGGACATTAATTTTGAGTAGTTCAATTACTTCCATAATGGACACTGGAAACATTATGGACAATCAATACGTATGAAATTTATTAGCTACCGTACAGAATAAAAAATTTTTGATTGCAGTGACCCCGACTACTGTATTATGAATAACCATTCGGATCAAATATAAGGAATTACTCGCATCTCTCATCAACTCATAATTTTTATTCACAAAATATTAACGAAAAATATATATATAAAGTTATTTTTAATAAACTCATGGCTAGTACTCAAGTTTGTCTTTTTCTGGCCATGCTACAAATAAATGTAGGTATATGTTTGACATTTTGTTTCTGTAATCTTGTTGTCTATTAAGAAAGTTTTCAATGTGATTTTTGATGGCAATAAAATTTGAATTTGAAAAAAAATTATCAAAAAACTCCAAACCAAAGAAAACTTTTGTGCTCTGTTCTAATCAGAGTGTATGAGACTCCATATACAGCTGATAGAAGGCGCAAACCGAACTGGCCAAGCATACAATTCAATTCAATCCAATTCAATAATTCTTTATTGAGGTATTCAGCACACAATTATTAATGATTAGAACAAATTTTTTTAAAAAATAAGCTCACGCTCTCAATCAATGTGAAATCAATTCGATCAGCTAATTGATGAAATAGTTTTAAGTTTTCCAATGATTACAACATATGTTAGAATATCATGTGTCAATTATCTCAGTTCCATATGGAGTTCACCTTACCATAAGCTTACTTAATAGGATCCTTTCTCCTCCTTTGAAATCCTTAGAGGCAAAATATCTCAAAATCCGTTCTTAGTGCGCATCTAGCATGTTTGAAGAATATTTGTGCAAAGTTTTAAGTCTGTAGGCCAATTAGTTTGAGCTGTTGTGTGATTTTACATCAAAATTTTCGAAAAGTGCCCTCTCCTGAACCCCCCTGTGCTCCTGATTTTTTCTGCATAGATCTGATTTTTTTCGTACCTGAACGAAAAAGTTCCTCATGACTTTGCTGTGCAATGAACGGTTAAAAAGTGAAAATTTTGGGGGCCCAGCTCCCTCAGGAGGGGGGCAGATTTCTGAAAATCCTTTTGTAGTGCATTTTTGAGGCTACAATAAACAATTGTGCAAAATTTCAAGTTTTTAGGCTTAGTAGTTTGGGCTGTGGTGTGATTTCAGTTTGTCGGGGCTTAGCCTTTTAGATATAGGTAGTAAGGTAGAAGAAGAAGAAGAAGAGAAAGAAGAAGAAGAAGAAGAAGAAGAAGAAAAAGAAGAAGAAGAAGAGAAAGAAGAAGAAGAAGAAAAAGGAGAAGAAGAAGAAGATAGATTATTATGTTGCTTTGGCCTGTGATCTGTATAAATGTCCTGTAACACCTAAAGGTGCGTCCACACATGCCGAACCGAACCTCGAACCGCGCAGCAAACCGTGCATTCCTCCGAACATCTTGCCTTTCAACGAACATGAGCATATGTTTCATAATGTTAAAAATCAGCTGTTAATCATTCGCTGTACCGTACTCCGAACCATTCGCCGTGCCGCTTGCCTCTGTTCTAACTGCTCGCCTCACCACACTCCGAACGCTGAACTTTTCAGCCAATCAGAGCCCTCGATTACAATTCGCCGTGCAGCTCTCTCCACAATATTTTGGCTATCCATCACAAGTGGAAAACATGGAAACATGAATACAGAAGTATGGACAATTTTTTATTTGATTAAATTCATGTTTTGAAGAATTCATTGTTAAGAATGATAAATTGATAGGAGCTTATAAATATTTTCTAATTCGAATGAAATAACTTCTGAAAACAGAAATAAATGATAAATTGATAGGAGCTTATAAATATTTTCTAATTCAAATGAAATAACTTCTGAAAAAATAATGATTGGATAAATACCAATATTGAATTATTGTTGTAAACTCTAAGGTTCAACTTTACGAAATTTATATTGATTTTAAATTGGTAATCAATAATTTTGATGTAAAGTGGACTGTATTGAATAGAAAAGAAACAAGTGATATCTCTACAGAAACAAGTACATGCAATGAATATATAAAAGAACAACTCACCGAAAATCTGCAGAGTACCTAATGTAATATTTATATTATTGAGCTTACAACTCCCAGGTAAGGTATTCAGGTGTCCCCGAGGTAGGAGATGAATCAAGGATGGTGAAAAGGCAAGCTTAATTGTCATCTACTGTTGGTAAATTCGGCTTCCATCATATAACGTTGCACATATATTTCTGACGAGATATTTACAATGTCTTTAAAGACTATAGATCGGTGAACTTTCCAATCGAAAAATAATAGTTTAAAACTTTCAACTAAAGGAAGTTTGGCAAACACTCTTCCAAACGTAGGTTTATGGTGTACGATTTAACATTAACGAAAAAATAATAATTTGAAGAACGATTTTCTTCTGGAATGATCGACGAATAATATCAATTCCCGACTCGAGGCAAGCTATTACAAAGCGAGACTGAACTGAAAGAAACAGCCTACCGGCTAGTGAGCGCGACGCACTCAAGTGAAAGAAATACGAACTGAACGAGGAGCGCGCGTCCAATTCAAAAACGAAAAATGAAAACTAGAGCTGGCTCCAACATCCCCCCCCGGCTGAAAAGCTATTTTCAGACAAGGCTAGAGAATAAAGAAACGAAAAAACAATGAATAAACGACGAAAGAAATAAAAATAAAACAAAACGAGAATAAAACAAAAAATGCAAAAGGAAAATTATTGAGTAGGCAACGGATACAACTTTGTAGCTGGCCTTTTGAAGCGACCATTGGCGCACCGCACCATAGCCACTCGAACGACACCGTCAGCACCGGGAAATACTTCCTCAATCACCCCCAGAGGCCATTTCAACGGTGCGACATTTGGTTGATCCACTAGGACGATTGTACCAACCGTGAGAGGGGTGGAATCCTTACACCATTTCACACGGGTTTGTAATTCATGTAAGTATTCTTTGCGCCAACGACTCCAGAAAGACTGAACCATTTGATTGACTAATTCAAACCGATCCAAGCGATTCATTGGACGATCTTCCACATTTAACATAGGAAGGTACTTAAGAGGTGTCAAAGTGAGAAAATGTGCCGGTGTGAGGGCGAGGGGTTCACTCGGATCCGCGCTCATTTGACATAACGGGCGTGAGTTAAGTACAGCCTCAATTTGAACTAAGACAGTGTTCAATTCTTCGTAAGTCAACAACTGGTTACCAATAACTCGAAACAGGTGTGACTTTACTGATTTTATATTCGCCTCCCAAAGACCGCCGAAGTGAGGTGAACCTGGCGGGATGAAATTCCACTCAATGCTATGATCAGCAAGTTCATTCTGGAGCAGGTTTTGATATTCCTTGGAGTTCAGCGTCCGTGACAATTTTATTAGCTCATCATAGGCGCCGACGAAGTTGGTACCATTATCGGAATACATGACCTTACAAGGACCTCGTCGAGCAAGGAAACGGCGAAAAGCTGATAAGAACATTTGGGTCGATAAGTCCGAAACTAATTCAATGTGAACGGCTTTAGTTGCCATACAGACAAAAAGACAAATGTACGATTTAAATATGAAAGGATTCCGACGCCTGGCCATGGTGATTCGAATGGGTCCACCATAATCAACTCCACATTGGACGAATGGTTTAGACGACAGAGTTCTACAGGCTGGCAGATTGCCCATTTTCGGCGGTGTAAGAGTGGGACGATAGTGAAAACACTTGTTACATTTTCGTACATGACTCCTTATAAGGACACGGGCTGATAAAATCCAATATTTTTGTCTCAAAATAGACGCCAATAAATGAGGTCCAGCGTGACAGTGCTTTTCATGAAAATAATCAATCAAAAGCGTGACCAATGGATCATTTTTCGGTAATATAATCGGATGACAGCTGTCATAATTCAACTCAGAATTTTGTAAACGTCCACCCACACGAATAATATCATGATCAAGAAAGGGTGACAGTTGTTGAAGATGAGAAGTACATTCTTTCCCAGCTTTCAATTCCAGTAATTCTTTCGAAAAATGAATTTTTTGTACAACTTTACACAAATGTTTTTCCACCAAATCGAAATCTAATCCATGAGGTTTAGGCAATAGACGAAGTACTTTCAATATTAACACCATGATATGCAATAGACGTTGGTAGTTGGAACAACGAGCAATTAAAAGATGAATCGAATTAATAGATGAATTTTCCGACTGTACTACAGTGACAATTGAGTGAACCTTGACCTCAGGTAGACACTCTATAGGTTCCAGATCGACCTTGACGGGCCAATCACTCTCTTCTAACATTAGCCAAGAGGGGCCAGACCACCACAAATCATGATTAATTATTTCAGAAGGGGATAAACCTCTCGAAATGGGATCAGCTGGGTTTGAATTTCCTGCCACGTGTAACCAGTCGTTGATAGGACAGTCTTGAATTTTCGTAACTCGATTAGCGACGAAAGATTGCCATCTAGATGGACAGCCCCTGATCCAATGTAAGACAACAGTTGAATCCGATAATGCAACAACGCGAGTCACGTGACAACGAAGGCTCAAAACAGAGACAACAACCTGTATTAATTCAGCGAGCAAGAGCGCCGCGCATAATTCAAGCCTAGGTATGGATAAAGTCTTAGATGGCGCGACTTTTGATTTAGCGCACAACAATGTGATAGTTGCAGGTTGCATATCCATTTGAGATTTTATGTAGATCACACCACCATAACCTAAAGTCGATGCATCACAGAAACCAATGACAGTAATTTTCGAATCATTCATCACTCCTAAATGACGTGGTATGAAGAGATTGGACAATAAAGGGAACTCCTTCTGACATGTCTCCCATTGAAGCGCAATAGAGGGAGGTACTGAATCGTCCCAATCAAGACCAGCATTCCATAATTGTTTAATTAAACATTTAAGAAACAAAGTTAGGGGTGACAAGAGTCCCAAAGGATCGAAAATGCGTGCTACTACCGATAAAATGTGACGTTTGGTAGGAACAGACTGATTAGGATTCACTGAAAAACAAAACGAATCACTACCAGGTTGCCATTTCAAACCTAGGACAGCCAACAAATTTCCCATCTCGAAATCTTTAGACAAGGTCGATTTTTCATCTTCCGAGAAATCATTCATCAATTCAGGTGAATTGGAACTCCATTTAGTAAGTTCGAATCCGCCTCTCTCGAACAATTCTTTAGCCTGACTACAAAGACGATTTGCTTCACCTAAAGAAGACACACTTGTCACCAAATCATCCATAAACATGTCACTCGGAATACGAGCTTTAGCATCAGGGAAATTTTCACCTTCTTCTTGAACAAGTTGATGGACAGTTCTGAGAGCTAGAAACGGTGACTCACTCAGACCAAATACGACAGTTTTTAATTCAAAAATTTGTATGGGATCATTGGACGAAAATCTCCATAACAAACGCTGAAATTTGCGACACGATTCATCGACAAGAATCTGTCTATACATCTGCTTTATATCAGCAGTTACAGCGATAGAAAATAACCGAAAATTGACTAACAGAACGAAAATATCCGTTTGCAACTTGGGGCTGATATGAAGTATATCATTCAATGATACTCCAGTAGTAGTTTTCGCGCCTGCGTCAAAGACAATACGCAAAGGCGTTGATTGACTCTGAGTTTTGATTACAGCATGATGAGGTATAAAATAACCACTTTTATCACTCTGATTTTTTATCAATTCCATGTGTCCTTGTTTGAGATAATCCAAGAGGACATCGTGATACACTAAACGCATGTTTGGATCACGTGCCAGTCGTTTCTCCAAACTGATGAGTCGACGTTCTGACATAGCATAAGAATCACCAAGACAATCAGGGGATTTTGAAAACGATAATGAGACAACGAATCTACCCGAATTTTCACGACGAACGGACGATGCAAAATTCTTCTCGCATTCCAACTCATCAGCAGTGAGTTGTTTTCCTACATCTGGAACGCTTTCCACTTCCCAAAATTTTCGAACTAACTTATCCAACGGTGATGTTAGACAAGTAATCAAACACGTTGAATTTTCTGAAGATTGAGTTAAAATAGGGGCTCTACCCATCAAAATATAACCGAAAACACTTTCCAAGGCCATCAAATAATTCGAATCAATTTCCACACGACCATTTCGGAAAATATGGGGCACTAATTCAGCTCCTATAATAGCGTCAATTTCGCTGGGAATGTGATAACTTTCATCAGCAAGTCGAAGACCAAACAAATTTGATAATTTAGAATTATCAATTTTACTAGTGGGAAGCTGTTCCATGATTTTTTCGACAACTAATGGTTCAATGGAAAATTTAACACTAGAATCGAGTCGAGATTGAAGCGTGACAAAAGTACGACCAAAAACTGATTGCGAATTTCCGCCAAAACCATTCACAATTAATTGGAAAGGAGAAATCGATAGTTGCAATTTACGACAAAGTTTACGAGTAATGAAATGACTTTGACTAGCTGAATCAACTAAAACTCTTATTTTGTGCAATCTACCTCTCTTATCAGGTACCTCGACTTGAGCAGTTGATAGTAGAACACTATACGGTGCCGACTTCGAATCGATAGAACAACAGGTAATAGTATTATTTTCTACCTTTTTCGCATCCGAATTTGATGACGAATTTGAAGCATTTCCGAAATGTAAAAGCGAATTATGCTTCTGACTACATTCCTCGCAGTTGGAAGAAGTACAATCTTTACTACGATGGGCTGGCAAGAAACATTTCAAACAGCAACCCTTCTCCTTAACAAAACGAAAACGGTCCCAAGGTGATAACTGACGAAAAAGACGACAATTGATCAATTTATGATTTGTCATCGAACATTTCAGACATTCTGATATTTTTACCGGTGATTTGGTCACTTGCGAATTCGATTGAACAACCAACACTTTGAATTTTGGTATTGGTTTCACTACTGGCTTGCATTGTTTAGACGATTCGTCATGCGGTAACGATTTAATCTGCCTTTCGATGAATGAAACAAAATCAGTATATGTGGGATCATCCTTAGTATGAACTGAAGCTTCAAATGCCTTTCGAGAAACAGGATCTAAAATTTTCAACGCTTGGAACAGAAATATTGCATCAGATACATCTTCACCTCGTAGGCGTTTTAAAGCAGTAATTGAACCACAGAACTGATCGACTATAGAAACTAAACCTGCACGAGACTCAGATTTTAGACAATTGAATTCGAAAATTTGTTTCAAGTACACATTTGAGAGTGAGCGGGGGTCATTGAACCGCTTAATTAATGCATCCCAAATAATTTCATAATTATTAGCAATAGGTGGTAGATGACGTGAAATATTAGCCGCTTCTCCAGATAGTTTGGACACCAGATATTGGACCTTTTGTTGATTTGGAATCGATTTGTTGTCATGAATCATGCATTTAAACATTTCGTAGAATACCGCCCATTTTGATTGATCTCCGTCGAACACAGGAATTTCAATTTTCGGTAAAATATTAGACGAATCCTTATTGGAAGATACAGGTTGAGCCGGGGTAGAAACACTAGGTACAACCTGACTGCGTTTTTTCAATTCACTAGCAATTGCTTCCATATGTTCGAACATTTCCATATGTGAACTACTAAATTTGGGTACAAATTCCGGGTCTTTTTCCATTTCAAGCTCCTGTATTTCCATTTCAACAGCTTCATAATCCTGAACAGTTTTAAGAGTGGAACTATAGAGAATTAGAAATTGTTTAGCACTAGCTTCTTCTTTTAAAGCCTTTTTCGACAAATCGAAAGTACGTTGAATACGATAGAAATATTGCTCAAGTTTAGCTCGTTTGAGCTTTAACTTCTTTTCACTCATGATTGGATATTGGAAAGGTCTTAATGATTTTCATTTACTAATTTTCGAATAAAATTACGAATGCAACAATGAACGATTTTCATTGATGATTCAAGCAAGCAAAATGATAATGTTAGTACAAATTGAACAGAGAAAGCTCAATAGACGAAGCAAGCTAAGCGATAACGTTATCAGCATTGCAAAGTAACGGTTCCGATCGGACAATAGAGATAAGAGTGAACCAACTTGATCGGCTCAATTCATAATGTACAAACAGGTTTGAACCCTAGCATGCACAAACGATTTACAATAAAATTGGATGAGTGCTTGCCAAATATTTGAATAAAAAATAGCCAATAAAATCGGCCTGGATGACCACTGTAAACTCTAAGGTTCAACTTTACGAAATTTATATTGATTTTAAATTGGTAATCAATAATTTTGATGTAAAGTGGACTGTATTGAATAGAAAAGAAACAAGTGATATCTCTACAGAAACAAGTACATGCAATGAATATATAAAAGAACAACTCACCGAAAATCTGCAGAGTACCTAATGTAATATTATATTATTGAGCTTACAACTCCCAGGTAAGGTATTCAGGTGTCCCTGAGGTAGGAGATGAATCAAGGATGGTGAAAAGGCAAGCTTAATTGTCATCTACTGTTGGTAAATTCGGCTTCCATCATATAACGTTGCACATATATTTCTGACGAGATATTTACAATGTCTTTAAAGACTATAGATCAGTGAACTTTCCAATCGAAAAATAATAGTTTAAAACTTTCAACTAAAGGAAGTTTGGCAAACACTCTTCCAAACGTAGGTTTATGGTGTACGATTTAACATTAACGAAAAAATAATAATTTGAAGAACGATTTTCTTCTGGGAATGATCGACGAATAATATCAATTCCCGACTCGAGGCAAGCTATTACAAAGCGAGACTGAACTGAAAGAAACAGCCTACCGGCTAGTGAGCGCGACGCACTCAAGTGAAAGAAATACGAACTGAACGAGGAGCGCGCGTCCAATTCAAAAACGAAAAATGAAAACTAGGTATATATATATAAAATGAATGTCTGTTTGTGTGTTTGTTCCCTATGTCTTGAAAAATATTTGACATAACAGCATGAAACTTTGGGAATATTTTGTGTGAATATTGGGGATGGTTTCTGACCAGAAATTTTAATAGGGTGGCTAATAATGATTATTTATTAATCCATTTTTTACAGACCTATGTTTTCGAAATTGTTGGCCTAGTGGCTACCAAAGAACGGAAAGATAATCATGATTCAAGATCATATTGAGATAATATGATTTATCATCTAAAGTTACCAGCTGTAATAAACATGTCACCCTATGATAAATTGTGTAGGCTACTGGTATTACAACGGTAGTTTGGAGTTGAAGTGTAGTTGACTGGTACCAGCTGTAGATAATGGTTCCTTAGAAGACCTATACAAATAATAACTCCCCTATCATTGAGTAACCGGGAAATGTTGGAAAAAAATTATTCACCTGATGGAGGAGAGATGTTCATTTTGCACTCATTAATGCCAGAATAATTTCCATTTTTTTAAAATTAAGCTTAGCTTATAATCATCCTAAAATGGAAGATGGAAAGAATATGTAATTCTATGTGATTCATCATACATCGCATATTTCCTGGACCATCTATTGACAATCAACAACTATAAAAACATTAAATTCGTCTTTGAAACACTGATTTACCCTATCTTTTTTTCAATTCAACACTTTACTGTTAGATATTACTACCAATTAATTGATTGAGAAGAATATGTTTTGGAAATAATGAATGCTGCATGACTAAGCACATAGGAAGTCCGTATTCAAATGTAAATGAAAATATTGATTGTCAAATAAATTTCATGATTCACCAAATAAAGTAAAGTGTGACATGAGATACATTGACTTTTTGGCGGTACGAAGTTAGCCGGGTAAGCTAGTTGTAAATAGAGCTTTATTATTAATAGTCAATGCTGAAAAAAGACAGACTAAATCACCAGGAATACTATAAATTCTATGAGGGACCAGTAAGCCATTAATATTCTGAGTAGTTCAATCACTTCCACTATGGACACTGAATAAATTATGTATGGACAATCAATATGTATGAGATTTATTAGCTACCAGTACTGTACAGAATAAAAATCTTTTGATTGCAGTAGTGCCAACTACTACAATATGAATAACCATTTGGATCAAATATAAGGAATTACTCACATGTCTCATTGGCTCGTACTTTTTATTTACAAAATATCAACAAAATATATAATATATATAAGTCATATTGAATGAACTTATGGCTAGTACTCAAGTTTGTCTTTTTCTGGCCGTGCTACAAATAAATATAGGTATATGTTTGACATTTTGTTTTTGTTATCTTGTTGTCTATTAAGAAAGTTTTCAATGTGATTTTTGATGGCAGTAAAATTAGAATTTTAAAAAAGAATTATCAACAAACTCCTAACCAAAGAAATCTCTGTGCTCTGTTCTAATCGGAATGTATGAGACTTCATATACAGCTGAAGGCGCAAACCGAACTGGCCAAGCATACAACAATGGAACAAACACATGGCAAGTTTGCGTTCTTGACAAACGCCTTTATAGCCTTTTATAGATATAGAGATGAATAGATTAAATATGGTGATTTAATAATTATTTGATTCAGAATTTCATTGAGAATTGAAAAAAATGTATAACAGTAATTGATGGAGCCTCATTTAATCATTGATGAAAAATAAATCTGGAGGGATATCATCATCAGATTATTTGACAATGTTTAATACATTGACTCGTTTATTTATTTATGCATAAATAAAAATAATGTAATTCCAAACTTATTATGAATTATTGGGAGAGGAACTACAGCTTTTCTGTTGATATCAGCAGCATTAAATAATACTGAGAGGTAAATTGCAGTACTGCAATTACTGCAGTACCACACAAAAAAGATATTTTCCTTTCTCCTCTCTGAGGAGTTACTGTACTAGTGTGTGATTCACTGTATGTGTGTGCGCTTTATAAAATTGAAAACACAGCAGAGCAGAGCAAGCCGATGTACAAGTAATTGGCTAAGTGCCAATATTGTTGTGACTTCTGTTGGATGTTGATCTGGAATGACAATAACAGCAGTGGAAGGGGAGGAGGTGACAGAGTACTATTACTACTCTGGTGGAGGGGGATTACTGAATTAGCAGGGAAGGCCTGACAATGGTGCTGATCTCTCGTAGCGAATTTAAGAACTAACTGTGGTAATCACCCATTTTACCCCGCTCCACACCCACTAATCACGGCTTGTCACTCATTTAGCGCAACATTAGATGCGCCCTCTGCTCTTACTTCTTCTCTGTGGCTGCACTAAAGAAACCATTCCGCCCTCGCTACAGATTGTGCGTAATAGTATATTTCGCACCTAGGGTCGAAAATGTACGTTTTCCGGCTCGAGATCGCGGTTTTCAAGTTCGAGACGAAGTCGAGAGCTTGAAACGTTGAGAGCCGGAAAAACATTTTTGCCCATGTTGCGAGCGCTATTTTTTGCCACACCAAAAAAAAAAACTTCCCAATATTTATAAGAAATTGAAAAATTAATAAAATTCAGACAGCCTATTTTGATAGTTTGAATCTTGGTTATGACAACTTTTACTGTCAATTAATTTCAATATTACTAATTAATAATTCACAATGGTGACCATATTTTTATACTATTAATATTTCAAATAATTGTTTGAATTTTTATAGCTCGCGCTTTGCGCCCGGTGCAATATCTCATGGATAGATGGATGAATAGAATTTTCATTACTATTTTGAAATAATGTGATGAAAAAATTAATATAATTGCATATTTCACTGTTTTGTCTCAAAATATATCTAAAAAGTTGATTGAAATTTAAATTATGGTAAGTAATATAAAAAATAGCTGATAAAAGTCGAAATTCATTGACAAAAAAAATGTCATTGACCGAGATTCGAACCTAGATCATGTTTGTTATTCACTGAGCTTTGAGTTCTGATGTATTATGCCTTTACACTCTCGGCCATTGCGTATTGAATGTAGAGGCCTGACTGATAACACTTAGTATACACGTAATACTGTAAACTAGACTTCTAAAAAAGTTTACTTCACTCCTAAAAAGCGTACAACCTTTGACTATAGAAGAAGGTTGTTCTTTCTATAGAAGAAGGTTCTTACTCTAGTCAAAGGTACAACAGACTTTGGCTCATGACTTATATTATTAAAATTCATATTATTATCTGTTCCACAATAAAATTTTCACTCTGAGTTAAGTCAGGTAACGTATGTAGGCTACTATAATATAGTGTATAGCGGCATATTTGAAGCCGGTTTGTCGGCATTTCTACAACAAAATATTGCTCTGAAATCATAGAGAAAACATTCGAAGATTCAATCTTGAGTGGGCCTGATGTTTTCTCAATATGGTTTAATATTAAAGAAAAATTATCTAAAAGTTTTAATAATGAATTACGGAAAAATTACTAGGAAATTTTCAGTCAAGGCTGAGTTCCACCAGTAGGCTTACCCTCTACTGCCACATGTGACTTTCAAGTCACAAGCCGTTTGAGAACGGATAATATTAGTTATGTGATATTATCACTATCAGTAACTGCTCAGAGTGACTCTCAAGATACAAATGGTTGACTGGCTGAAAGAAATTTAGTGCTATCTGTTGACAATTTATAGAACTCCTGCTTCAAAAATCATCTTCCCGGGACATTGAGTGACCAGCTGACAGCCATACTATATAAGTAAATTATATTCTTCAATTAAATATTCCGCTAAAATAAAAATTACTGACTATCTCAGAATATTATGAAATTTATAAAAAATACATAAAAATGCTAAAATTCTGATTCAGTAGTTTTATATGACTTGATATTGGTTTGTAACTTCTAAGTCACAGCTGACAACAACTACAACAGCAAGTTAGAAGAAAAGTGAGGTTATTTAGTCTGAGTGAAAAATGTGTGTCGTTTGTGCTGCAATGCAATAGAATTATTGAAAGTAAATAATTATGAATTGGGCAGGTAAGGATTTGACTGAAGAGGTTGCTACTAGACAACTGGAATTCCTTAGTTCTGATGATGAATATTTAAGTGAAAGTGACAATGAAAGTAATGAAGAAACAGTTTTAGAAGCAGAACCTGACGAACCAGCAGAAACTCATGAGGCAACAGACAATGCAGAAGAAAGAGAAGAAGCAGCAGCTACAAATCCAGAAGAAGAAGGTAATGAAAAATTTATATTTACTCCTCTCACTTGGAAAAATCCCACATCAAGACTTTGCAGACCGGTCCCCAAGTGGAAGTCAACTCCACCTCAAATTGATGAACCCCTAAAGGAACCAATCAACTATTTCAGAGACTTTGTAGACAACACCACTCTGGATAGAATAGTTGAAGAATCAAAAATTTATGCTCTTCAGAAAAATATCAATAAACCACTGGAGCTGGACAGAAATTTATTAGAACAATTTATAGGTACCTGTTTTCATATGAGTATCTATGGTTTACCACACACGCGCATGTATTGGCAAGCTGAAACTCGACTACCCGAAATAGCTGATCTAATGTCAAGGACAATGTGGGAACCATAAAAAATAATCTTCATTTCAATAACAATGCTTTCATCAATGGCTCAGAAGATCAACTATATAAGTTGCGTCCCTTTATTGATGCTCTACTAGAAAAATTCCAGGCAATTGAAATGGATGAGAAATTATCAGTTGATGAACAGATGATATCTTTTAAAGGCAAACATTCTCTAAAGGTGTATGTGCAGAAAAAAACAAAGAAGTGGGGATATAAGTGCTTTCTTTTGTGTGATGATAGAGGTATTGTGTACAATTTTGAATTTTATACTGGGAAGGTAATACAACCCCGTTTCCTGCCAGATATAGGCGCCAGTGGCAACGTTGTGCTTCGGTTGAGTTCAATAATTCCTAAAAATATGAACCATAAACTGTTTTTTGATAATTGGTTCACTGGAACTAGTCTTGTAATAACCTTGTGCAAAATGGGCATCGAATGTGTAGGGACTGTGTGCCCAAACAGATTACAAGGATGCAAATTTACAGACGACAAAATAATGAAGAAGAAGGACAGAGGCGCAATGGAGGAGAAAACAGCAGTAGTTGATGGCAGTATCCGGCTTAGTGCAGTGAAATGGTACGACAATAAATCAGTACATTTGCTCAGTTCATTTGTTGGGACGTATCCGGAGCAGCAAGTGAAACGATATGATGCTAAACAAAAAAACAAAATTGATGTAGTTTGTCCCAGTATTGTTTCAATCTATAATAAAAGTATGGGTGGGGTTGATTTGCTGGACTCTCTGATCTCACTCTACCATATTGAGATCCAATCAAAAAAGTGGTACATGCGAATTTATTTCCATCTCATGGACCAAACGTTGGTCAACTCATGGCTCATGTATAGGAGGCATCATAGAACACTACATTTGGGGTCTGAGAAGCATCTCAGCCTCCTTCAATTCAAGGCTCAAGTTGCTGATGCTTTGTGTCAACAAGGCAAAAGTGTATCATCAAAGAAGAGAGGAAGGCCCAGCTGTAGTCTGGAGAAAGAATTCAAGGAGAAGGCAAAACGAGGACCCATGGCTCCAGTTCCACAGAAGGAGATTCGAATGGACGAAGTAGGACATTGGCCAATGTTTTCGAAGAAGAGGGAAAGGTGCAAAATACCACAGTGCAATGCAGCACCAAAAGTGTTTTGTCAAAAATGCCTGGTGCATTTGTGCTTCACACCTGACAAGAACTGTTTTTATACATTCCATAACAATTGATCCATGCATTTTTTAAAGATATTTGTACATATTTACTCATTATATTTTGCACTTTTTCTTGCGTACTCTACTATTTTGCTATTTGGTCTCCCAAATAGCACATTTCATTACAATAATATCCTTGTAGGTGAATATAATACAACAGGCTAGTTCTAAATCAGATCACAGGGAAATGTATGTCTGATTTACAACTAAACTTGGCTAAAAACTTTTTTTGGTTTCAATGAAGTTAGTAATATTAAGTAAATAGTAAGTAGTATCATTATAATATTAGTAATAATATTATTATATAATATTATCCATTGAAATTTGATTTACAGGACTCTGATATTCAAGAGAATAGTAATGGAAGTTGTCTGTCACTATCTAACTGTTTGTTTGCACTCAGACCCACTGAGGGCCATTGTGACTCTCAAGTCACGCTCCCTCCTGGGAGCCCCCTTTGAAGGAAAATTGAAAAAAAAAATGTCAGGACAATCAAAACTAATATATGTAAGGTTAATAATCTCTGGTTAAGGTTAAGATCTCTGCTGTATTTTCTTGTTATTATAGTTGATTGTATTGCATTGAGAAGTGGAATTCGATAATAAAAAAGAAACAATTATTACTCTACCCCACTTTTAAATATTGATACAATTATTGTACTTTGATTTCAAATTCCATTCTTCACTTTTAAATACTTGCGATACGTACCTTTCTGACAATGGACAATGCAGCCATTGTATTCATTGTTTGATATCAAAAAAACAATAATAAATAATTAATTATGAAACAGTAATTTATAATAGTATATTTCGCACCTAGGGTCGAAAATGTATGTTTTCCGGCTTGAGATCGCGGTTTTCAAGTTCGAGACGAAGTCGAGAACTTGAAACGTTCGAGAGCCGGAAAAACATTTTTGCCAGTGTTGTGAACGCTATTTTTCGCCACACCAAAAAAAACTTCCTAATATAAAAGAAATTGAAAAATAAATAAAATTCAAACAGCCTATTATGATAGTTTGAATCTTGGTTATGACAACTTTTACTGTCAATTAATTTCAATATTACTAATTGATAATTTACAATAGTGACCATATTTTTATACTATTAATATTTCAAATAATTGTTTGAATTTTTATAGCTCGTGCTTTGCGCCCGGTGCAATATCTCATGGATAGATGGATGAATAGAATTTTCATTACTATTTTGAAATAATGTGATGAAAAAATTAATATAATTGCATATTTCACAGTTTTGTCTCAAAATATATCTAAAAAATTGATTGAAATTTAAATTATGGTAAGTAATATAAAAATAGCTGATAAAAGTCGAAATTCATCGACAAAAAAAATGTCATTGACCGAGATTCGAACCTAGATCATGTTTGTTATTCACTGAGCTTTGAGTTCTGATGTATTACACCTTTACGCTTTCAGCCATTGCGTATTGAATGTAGAGGCCTGACTGATAACACTTAGCATACACGTAATACTGTAGGTACTGTGAACTAGACTTCTAAAAAAGTTTACTTCACTCCTAAAAAGCGTACAACTACAGACTTTGGCTCATGACTTATATTATTAAAATTAATATTATTATCTGTCTCACAATGAAATTTCCACTTTTAAATATTGATACAATTATTGTACTTTGATTTCAAATTCGATTCTTCACTTTTAAATACTTGCGATACATACCTTTCTGACAATGGATAATGCAGCAAACATTATATTGTTGAGGCTATAGAGATATCATCGTATTCTATTGTTTGATATCAAAAACACAATAATAAATATCAAATTATAAAACAGTAATTTATAAAATATATTATAGACATAATACCGCGATTCACGATACATAATTATATAGATTATTACAGTCGTTATGAGATTATCTCTCTATGATTTTTGTGAGATCGGACATGATCAGCTGTTATTCAAGGTCATTTTACAGCCCTAGGGCCGTAAAGTTTTACCAGCCTGGTTGGAAAACAATCACTTTCGGCCTCCATATGATGCACGTAAGCCAGCTTATTACATCCAAGTGTGGCGAAATAGTTATTTGTGCAACTAGTGCGCAAAGTGACAGTTTGCTGCACCGAAAGAAACGTTTATGCCCGAGCCGTAGGCGAGGGTGGAATGGTTTCTTGAGTGCAGCAGAAGAACTTTGTGCACGTATTTCACATTAAGTTTTTCCTACAGTTACCATTGAATATGAAAAGTGGGTAATTATGGGTAAAATTGCCTGAAATGCATCAAATGTTTTTCTGTGTAATTTTATTATTGATAAAAACCTTAATCCTAAAATCCTAAAGTCCTCGTTGTCCTTGGTTATAATATATAATGAATAATAATTACACATTACGTTGCCATGTTGCAAATCTGGAGTGCAGAAAAATTTTTCCCGCACTAGAGCGGAAAAGTGATTCTTTGCGTTCTGTAATCAGTGCAGCAATGGCCACTTTTCAACGTAACTGTAGGAAAACGTTTTTTTTCGGTGCAGCAAACTGTCACTTTGCACACTAGTTGCACAAATCACTATCATCATTCGTTATCCAACAAAACTTGAGTTTATGAAAACTGTATGATGCAATGTCAGTGTGGCTTATTGTGCGAGGCAGACTCGCCCAGGATAACTTTGGCTCATCCACATGCCTCAGCGCTCAGGAAAACTGAGCGTGGCCGCATGCCTCGCTACCTCTGCTGTTCTCGTCATCATTCTGTTGATACCTTACTCCGTTTGTTTTGTTTTTAAGTTTTTATGTTTTTTACTAAAAATCACGAAAGAAGGCGCCTAAAACTTTTTTTAAATTTCAATATTTAAAACAGTATTTCAAGCAATACAAAATTACTGTGATAATTGTTTCAACAGTAAGTAAGCTACTTGAATAATATTGTATGAAAATAGAAAATCCCACATAACCTAAATTTCTAATTTATTGTTATTAGGTAGTGAGCTTTAGTCATTATAGTGATCTATTTCAGTGAATAATTTAGTAAATTTAGTGCTTGTATTGCAGATCGTTGATCGCACATATGTTTTTTTATTAGAAGGTCTTTAGTCAAATATTTGTATGGTAAAATTTAAAGTAGGCAAAGCGTAATGTATGCTATTCATGTCTCAAATTTTGAGGTTATGGTATGGTTATCATTCTATTGCTATCTATTTGTAGGTAGGCCTAGGTACTTTTTCGTTTGTTCTAAAACTTCCGACGTCAACTGCGACCGGGTCGGGCTCTAACAAAATGACCTAGTGACTCTGCCTTAAATCATAGAAGCGTTTTTGTGTATGCAAATTTTTCACTGCGGACCAAACATTGTACGCAATTGATTGCAACGCCCTCCACCACCTTTGTTTTCGCACCACAGATCCCCAGACCTCATAACGAGCTGCTATTTTGGCTCTTTCTTCCAAAGTCAAGAGAGGGGGCATTTTTGAACTGAAACAAATAAAAATTGGATTCTTCAATGTTGTTTTCCATCACGAACTGCTTATTATTAAATCACTCTTTGCTTTTAGAAAAAAACGACTAGCACTCAGATATTTTACAATAAATGAATTAATCACTCACTGTGACAACGGGATCTTTCGGCAGTTCCGCTATCTTCTTGGTTAAAGAACACAACCGGTTGTTTTCAATTCATTTATTGTAAAATATCTGACTGCTATTCGTTTTTTCTAAAAGCAAAAAGTGATTTGAAAATTGGAGTTGAACATAACAAAATTGGTTTATAAATGAAAAATTAAAGCTGTATAAAAAATCTGGTGTTGCGCACAACTTTCCTTGCCATTATGAAAATTTATCACCTGACGCTAGTGTTCACGCGCATCTCAAGTCTACTACTTATAAATAAAGATCTGAGCCGGCTGGTAACAGGACAATAACGCTGGAGACATACGAGGTCTGCTATCTCTTCTTAGTGAATCATTTAATAGAATTAACAGTTGCCAAGAGTTTGCAATTGGATAATAAAATTTTCTCGAATTTCGAACTTATTTTCAATTTTAAGTAAAAATGTTACTGAACATCAAGTTAAATTTAGAGATTTTCATGCTCAATCTTTTCCACTCGAAATTTGTTGTTTAAATTGTATCTGAAGCTTGATAATTTGGAATCTAAAATCAAACTTTGCATAGATGGGGCGGAGCTCCTAAAATTTTTACAGATATGGGACTTGTGGCAGTTGATAGAGCTTATCAATGACTATTTTAGGTATAAATTTAATCAAAATTGTTGAAGCCGTTTTTGAGAAAAACCCTTTTTTTGACAACATTTTCTTCATTTTAGCCGCCATCTTGAATTGCATGTGATCGAAATTGTTCGTGACGGATCCTTATATTGTAAGGACACACACACACACACAGACCAATACCCAAAAACCACTTTTTTTGGACTCAGGGGACCTCGAAAGGTATAGAAATTTAGAAATTGGGGTACCTTAATTTTTTTTCGGAAAGCTATACTTTCCTTACCTATGGTAATAGGGCAAGGAAAGTGGAATAAGTAAAATAGAGAGTGACTTATCAGACACTCTGTATATAACAACAATTTTCATACGTTTGTGGTACTTTATTATTTAATTGAAATAATTCATAACCAATATAATGGCAGGTAACCTCATTTTGGTCTGAATGTGTGACTTTTGAAATAGCAACCTTTTCATGCAAATGAAAAAGCTTTATCCACAGTCAACAACAGATTTTCAGCTGTTTTGAAATTGAGCCCAACCGGGTCACAGTCAACATTGGAAGTTTTCGCACAAAGGAAAACTTACCTTTAGGCGACCACTAATGACAGAACAAGTGTAGTGAACATGTGTGTACACTCATGATGGGTCATTAGAGAAAGGCTTTGAACAAATTGTTTTGTGATAGGACTATGTATCTTTGATTTTTTTTGCTGCTCTACTTGAGGTTGAATTATTCTTATAAAATAATTTGTAATTTTCCAGTGGGTTCATTCATTGTTATTGATTTTATGTTAGAAGCTTCTGTCGAACAGCTGAATTTTGTTGGAAGCCTTTTGCTAATTACTCAAAATGTAAAATAAACATATTTGTTTATACACTCTTGTTCACACTTGTTTACACACTTATTACTCGCTCAACACTCTTTTCCTGTCATTAGTGGCCCGAAGTAGATTTTCAATAAAATCTAATGGGCCAAAGTGGGCCAAATGGCCCACAGTAGAAGATTTTTCAATACAAGTTCTGCAAATACAGCAGATAGCTCAGATGAGGAAATCGATAATTGTATGTTTCTTTGGAAAATATCATACATTTTAAAAAAACTGGAGAGACTCTGATTATTATAGGTGACTTCAACGCAATAATTAGAACTAGAGCTCTAGTCTAGGAGAAGAGAACGTTTTTGGAGAATGTGGAGTTGGAATGAGAGAGGAGAGAATCTTCTAGACTTTGTAATGGGAAACAACCTCAAGTTAATGAACACGTTCTTTGAAGGTCAATTAGATGATAAATGGACATGGTAATCCCTAATAAATAATTTTCATGAAATATATTTTATAATTATGGAGAAACATAATAATATGATGAAAGAATTCGAGGTGATAGAAGATTGTGTGTAAAAACACTTATTACTCGCTCAACACACTTTTCCTGTCATTAGTGGCCACTCAAACTGACAATGATGTTTTCACGATGGTCATCAATATTTATGTCAAGTAGATGAATAAAAAGGATAAATATCCAAATCTGAATTGTTTTGAAGGTTTGTTCATGAGTGAAACTTGTCATGTTGAAGTTTTAAATAAACTTGAACAAACTAATCAAAATCGTGATCAACATATTTTATTCTACTTGGCTACAAACTTTTCCCACATGGCTGAATATTTTTGTGAATGGAATTTTTGCCCTCATTACCGAATGGAATCTATGACGGGGATGCCATCTAGACAAATTTACACGCTATGATACAACATGTTGAGCAATTTAATAAAACCAGATTGATGTTTCCAGTTATAAAGTCAGAATAGACTTTAATAAATTGTTATAATTACTAAGGGCTAGTTTCCGAGCTCGGGATTTAGTCAAGTTCTAGACTTTGAACATCTGGAGTCAGAAAGTTGGCTATTCGAAATGGGGCATAGTTGCAGTCCACATTTAAATTAAATTTTAATTAAAACTAGAAAATTGACACAAAATGAAATAAAGAGAAACTAGTGTAAAGTTTAAACTATTTTGAAGTATTTAGAAATGTTTCATTTCGTCAAGGAAAAACGTTCCCAATTAGAGAAATGAGAAAATAAAGATAATCATGAAAACTGCAACTATGCCCTGTTTTGGAAAGCCAATTTTCTGACTCCAGCTGTTTAAAATCTAGAACTTAACTAAATCCCAAGCTCGGAAACCGGCCCCAAATGTACTATTCTGGAAAAAAGTATCTTTCTCAGAATCAGAAATTGTTTTTATTGTTTCTGTTGCAGTGTGATTCATCATCTGCTATACATTATTCAGTAATTGAATCTTCTCTGATATAAAGAACAAAACTTGTAAGTATTATTATTATATCAACTCATCCTAGTTTTTTCTCAAATTTCAAATACGTCAACAGCGTTTTTCTTATGCAATTAAACTAGAGTTTAAAGACTATTTTAACTGTTGAACTTTCTGCTGCAACCTGTTGACAATCATTCAATATTAATAAAAGTTTGCATAAATTATTAGAAGTGCTTTTGGTGTTCAATCAATATCAATCATTGTAGAATAGTATGTTTCAATTTGGATGCTAAGCAAACAAATTCTTTTAAATGTTTCAACCTGAGATGGAAACAATTAGAAAAATATACATGTAACCAATGTAATACATTTGAAGCCATAGGCTCAACTCATACTTACGCAACTCAAGTCGAGAGCAGACTATGTCCCTTTGCGACGCAGCATGTGTGTTCAAAGGTGACACTCATACCAGTCGACTCTAGTTTCCTTGACCTCTGTCTCTCTAATGTAAGATCTGGGTGACTTGTGCTTGAATGCTACTTTGGCTGGTTGCCATTACTTTGCTTTTCTAAATAACTGACCTGAACCTTGTTTGTTTATCATAATAATTGAGACATCACTCTCCACAATCAATGGTAATTTAGTTTTAAGTCTTCTTAAAAATAATAGTCGAGCAGGAGACCTTCTAAATCCTGGAAATGGCGTATTACAATACTCCATCAATGCTACACTTATATCTCCTGATTTTTTCAAAATGTTTTCAGCTGTTTGTACAAAACGCCAAGCTAATCCATCCAATCGTACAATTGGATAGTAAAATCGAATTATTTCTGAGAAAAATTTTCGCTTT
>NC_052511.1:29690436-29704792 GCF_014356525.2 Nilaparvata lugens | reverse complement strand
AGAGAAAACACCAACTGATAAACGAGGAAAAAATACACCAGGAAATGCAAAGCCTGGTTATGTGTTGGAAGCTGTGAAAACACATATTGCAAGCTTCCCTGTCAAAATAGCTCATTACAGCTCTAAAGAGTTCAGGTATCTCAGTGAGCAGCTTAATGTGTTACAAATGTACAAACTTTTCAAAGAATCAAACCCAGAAATTGACATTGGGTACAAATTGTACCTTCGAATTTTCAAAGAAAACTTTTCTCTCTCTTTTGGCAGACCACAAGTTGACACTTGTTGTACTTGTGAGGAGCTGAATGTGAAGATAAAGAGTAAATTCTTGAATGATGTAGCAAAACGAGTGCATGTTGCTGAAAAATTAGTTCACATAAGATGAGCTAACAAATTTCACTCTAAAATGAAAGGTGTTAGAGTTGATGGCTACTCAGCCCAATGTTGGAGCAATTTGCATCGACTACATGCAAAATGTGTCACTACCAACAATCCCAGCGCAAGAGACATTTTACCTCCGCCAACTAACGGTCTCAGTGTTCTGTATCCACAATTTGAGAGATGACAGTGTTGTTCTATTTATGTATCATGAAGGGATTGCAACTAAAGGCCCAAATGAAGTTACTTCTTTCATTATGGACTATCTGAAAACATATTTGAATGATATTGAGCATCTGCACATTTTTTCTGATGGTTGCTCTGCTCAGAATAAGAATCATACCCTACTGAGGGTAATCAATTCACTAGTCTCTATTGAAAAGCTTAAATCAGCAGAGCAGTATTTTCCAATCAGGGGTCACTCCTTTCTGCCCTGTGACCGAGACTTTGCTGTCATTAGACGTAAGCTGAGAAAATTTGACAGAGTTTTTACTGTAAAAGAACTGGCTGAGATAATTTTGAGTGCACCCAAGAAAAACAATTTTTTTTGTTATTCCCGAGTCAAAAGATATAACTGATTTTAAATCTTGGTGGCCAAGCTTCTACAAAAGGAATGTTTTATCAGATGAAACACGAGGAAGGAATGTTCATAAAAATGACAAGGTGTCATTTAAAATCAGTCAATTCATGCACATATCTCACTCATGTGAATATCCAGCAGTCATCAAGGCAAAGAACTTCATTGATGGTCTCCAAGCTCACGCATTCCATCTTAGGAACTCAAAGCAATATCAACTGATCTTGCCACAGAATCCAGCCTATGCTCAGGGCTCAATACCAATCAACAGTAAAAAAATGAAGGATTTGGAGAAATTCAAGCCCTATATTCCAGATTATGAATGTATCAGAAGCTTCTATGATGACATCTTCGCTTGGCCAACAATTGAGAATGAAGCAGCATGTGAAGCAGAATATAAAATATGGACTAGAAATGGAATAGAAATAGTAAGATAAATCAATTTTCTTGCTCATATTTGATAAAATAAAATTAATGATGCTGATCTTGATATCCCTTATTTGTTTTATTTTGATACTTCAAGATAATTGACCCAAATAATGTTGTTTTCAGACAGAAAAAAATCATTTCTTTAAGAAACACCATAAGTCAATTTTTTTAAAAATCATTTATTAATGAACTAATGAGGATTCGGGTCTGTGCTTGTATTGAAAGTGTGACTAGATTGTATATGTCCCATTCACTCAATTTGCACACTTTTATAATCACTAAGATGTGTATAAGGAAGTTTTTTCCTTCTCCTGGAAAATGCAAATTGTTGACTTATTTTGTTTCTCAAATGACCGATTCATTTTAGGAAGTCAATTATTTTTGTGCGGAGAAATTGAATAAAATTATGCAATGAATGTTAAATTACACTCAATTCTTTGTTGACTTTGTTTACTTGATTTACAAGCATTTATTAGTAAGTAAAATAATCTTATTCAACTTGTGAGACATGAAAGTAGCATGATAATAGTGGTGCAATTGAATGATTTATTGAGTGCTCATTTCTCCTTTCAGTCTATGATCAGTCTATGAACTTCACATTACTGTTTTCTTTGAACTTACAAAATTAATAAGTTATTCATCCTTATATTTCTTACATAAATCTGTTGTATAACAGGTGATTGTGACCATGTGTAACAAAAAACGTCTTTTTCGGTCATTTTTTATGAAAGAAATCATAAATTTCCTCAAGTTCCCATAAATTCCCGAGAATTTATGATTTTTGGGAATATTTCTCTTAAATTCCCTGGGAATATTTCCTCGATCTTAAATTCCCGGGAATTTTACATCACTAGCTCTTCCACTCACATTTGAGTTATGGAGTGCGTCTATGGGGTGATTCCGTTCATTCAAAAACAGTGTTCCTATGGCAAAAAAGGCTCTTAGAGCTATTCTAGGACTAACACAGAGAGATTCATGCAGGCCACATTTCCCTAATTTCGGCATACTAACCCTTCCATCTCTTCATTTATTCCCATTTGATTTATATCAAGGAAAACTCAGAAAAATTTTACATTCATGAAGACTTCCATGCATATAATACCAGGAGCAGCCGGGATACATTGAAACTTTCGGATTGTTTAGTGTTATTTCCGGCTCTTATCAACCCTTCGAAATTCAAAATTCATCAGTCATATCTCGAATACGTATTCTCTGAGTGTTAATCTTTGGTGAAAACAGAAATTTTAAACTTAACCTCACTTTGTGAGATTATATGGGAGGTTTTGTGAGGATTTATGTGCCAAAATCAAGGAATTGAAGAAGTTTTGGGCAATTGCCTGTTTCTCTTTCTAAATATCGTGTTTGTGACTGTTCTAATAAATAAATAAATAAATAAACAGTAGAAACATTGTAGCACTACAAATAAGACTTATTAAAACTATGAGAAGCCATTCTTACCAACAGTGTATATTGTATAATAAACTGCCTCAAACAACCAGGAATCAGCCTCCAAAAAAAATCAAGAAAGTTATATACAGTTATCTGAAGAATAATGCCTTTAACTCACTTGAGGAATATCTAAATACCTAACTTGAATGTAATATAAATATGCTTTATCATGTATGATTTTCTATCCAATTGTGTGTACTTTTAAAATGTATATATATTATGACTTGCCTAATGCTATAATTGCAAGGATACTTCAATCGTAATAATGATGCTAATCTGTGACAATGGGACTCAGCATACCAGCAGACATTTCCGTTCTTATTGATAGGGGAACGGGATGACTGTGTTTTTCACCCCTTCTATTCTACTAGTAGTAACCCTACATAGAGAGTTAACCGTGTACTTAAGACTATGATCCAAATTTTTGTAGGAAAGAACCATTCAGTTTGGGATCGATATTTAAGAGAGTTTTGCTTTGCTATGAATACTACTGTTCATCAATGTACACAGTATTCGCCGGCTTACCTCAACTTTGGTAGAGAATTGAGAGCCCTGGGTGAATCGGCGTTCGAGTCTCAGGATGATCCTTGTATGCAGGGATTTGAAGATAGTGGGGCTACACTTCAAAAAAACCTTAGGATTGTCACAAACTAGGAAAATAGTAGATAGTATTTAGACAAGGCATATAGGGATGCTAGTTGCTATTATAATCTCCGGAGGCGAGATATAAAATTATCTCCCGGATAGTTAGTATACAAAAGAGAGCATTATTTGTCTTTAGGAGTGGATCAGTTTGCCGCGAAGCTTGCCCCAAAATCCTCAGGCCCCTGGGAGGTGGATGACATCTTAAGTCCCACTGTCGTGAAACTTGGAGTGTGTGATAATAAGTTGATATCTGTTCATGTGAAGGATATTGAATTATTGCCTCCCAGAGTAGAAGAAGAGGAGTCCGACTCGGAAGAGCAGGCGAATGTAAACTTCATTGTTGGAGAGAGACGCGGGTTGACTATAGGGCACTTAGACAGCGCAAGGTGCGGGGGAAGTACCTTGCTCATCTAGTTATTACGCTTCCCGCTAGATGTCATGGCAGGGATGATTCACTTGCTTTTTGTTTTCCTTCTTCATAATTATAGTGTATTAGACGTTTGAATCTAGTCTGCTCTGTTTTTTATTTATGAATTGAGTTTTAGGTTAGTTGAGTTTGGAATTTTGAAATAATAGCGTGAAAAAATGCCATCTCTATAATAATCTTCAACATAATCTTATAATATCAATAGCCTTCTTATAATCGTCTACACTCTCATCTTCTATTTCCTATTTTGTGATAGCTATCTTTATATCAGATATCTTTTGTATTTATTTTTTTGTAGGAATAATGGTGATATATATCATGGTTGAATCTAAGAGTTTTATAGTTCTCAACTAATGGTTGTGATCGTATCTGGTATAGTTGCCTCTTTCTCATACGAATTAGTTGAGCCATTTTACTATGAGCAAAAGGTGAAAAGCTGCTCTAGACTAGACTCACCTTTTTTGAAGCATTTGCTTCAAAAGTTAAGCAAATGCTCTAGTTTATTCATACAATTTTGAGTATAAGCTTTTAATTTTGAGCAAATGTTCAAACTATATTTTTGATGAGCATGAGCAAAAGGTTTTGCTCACGTTTATTAATAGAAAATGAAGCAAATGCTCCATATTTTAAAAGTATAAGCAAATGAGGAGCTTTATTCATATGACCCTATATTTTTCCACAGAAATTACCATTCAAAAACATTTGCTAATTTCCTTACCATGTCATTTACTTTTTCCACGTGTCATCTTAGTACTGTAACTAATAATACTTGAACATTTTTAAAACTTTACAACAGGTACTATTTTATGTCATATATTAAAAACGATTGATCACAGATGATGATTATTTTATAAATTACCTGACAGATTGTTAAGCATACATTTAAGAACAGTAATCCTATACTATTAAACGAGCAACTTCTGTTTATATGTTTAGATGTTTGGATGTTTAGATGTTTATATGTTTGATTTTACCGGATTTCGAAAACGGCTCTTACGATTCTCACGAAATTCAGAACATAGTAGGTTTATAATATAAAGATTCGATTGCACTAGGTCTCATCCCTGGAAAAACTCGCTGAAGCACATTAAAAGGATAATTATTATTCATCCTTGGAAAAACAGCTGATAATTTTATTTCGTCGTCTGTTGGTGATGGAAGTGAGTGAGCGAGTTCATGTGTGTGGGACTGTGTCAAAATTATGACTCAGCTGTTGAACTTTTGTAATCATTCAATCAGGTATTTATTGCCGGTTGCAAAAAAGCCGGATAATTTTCAATCCTGATTAATTCCAGTAGATCCATCTTTTTGAAATGGTCTTTTCTGATTTGGTTCACATGAAGTTAATCAGGATTGAAATTTAACCGGCTTTTGTGCAACTGGGCCTTTATGAGGGAAATAAATAAATAAATAAATAAATAAATAAATAAATAAATAAATAAATAAATAAATAAATAAATAAATAAATAAATAAATAAATAAATAAATAAATAAATAAATAAATAAATAAATAAATAAATAAATAAATAAATAAATAAATAAATAAATAAATAAATAAATAAATAAATAAATAAATAAATAAATAAATAAATAAATAAATAAATAAATAAATAAATAAATAAATAAATAAATAAATAAATAAATAAATAAATAAATAAATAAATAAATAAATAAATAAATAAATAAATAAATAAATAAATAAATAAATAAATAAATAAATAAATAAATAAATAAATAAATAAATAAATAAATAAATAAATAAATAAATAAATAAATAAATAAATAAATAAATAAATAAATAAATAAATAAATAAATAAATAAATAAATAAATAAATAAATAAATAAATAAATAAATAAATAAATAAATAAATAAATAAATAAATAAATAAATAAATAAATAAATAAATAAATAAATAAATAAATAAATAAACAGTAGAAACATTGTAGCACTACAAATAAGACTTATTAAAACTATGAGAAGCCATTCTTACCAACAGTGTATATTGTATAATAAACTGCCTCAAACAACCAGGAATCAGCCTCCAAAAAAATCAAGAAAGTTATATACAGTTATCTGAAGAATAATGCCTTTAACTCACTTGAGGAATATCTAAATACCTAACTTGAATGTAATATAAATATGCTTTATCATGTATGATTTTCTATCCAATTGTGTGTACTTTTAAAATGTATATATATTATGACTTGCCTAATGCTATAATTGCAAGGATACTTCAATCGTAATAATGATGCTAATCTGTGACAATGGGACTCAGCATACCAGCAGACATTTCCGTTCTTATTGATAGGGGAACGGGATGACTGTGTTTTTCACCCCTTCTATTCTACTAGTAGTAACCCTACATAGAGAGTTAACCGTGTACTTAAGACTATGATCCAAATTTTTGTAGGAAAGAACCATTCAGTTTGGGATCGATATTTAAGAGAGTTTTGCTTTGCTATGAATACTACTGTTCATCAATGTACACAGTATTCGCCGGCTTACCTCAACTTTGGTAGAGAATTGAGAGCCCTGGGTGAATCGGCGTTCGAGTCTCAGGATGATCCTTGTATGCAGGGATTTGAAGATAGTGGGGCTACACTTCAAAAAAACCTTAGGATTGTCACAAACTAGGAAAATAGTAGATAGTATTTAGACAAGGCATATAGGGATGCTAGTTGCTATTATAATCTCCGGAGGCGAGATATAAAATTATCTCCCGGATAGTTAGTATACAAAAGAGAGCATTATTTGTCTTTAGGAGTGGATCAGTTTGCCGCGAAGCTTGCCCCAAAATCCTCAGGCCCCTGGGAGGTGGATGACATCTTAAGTCCCACTGTCGTGAAACTTGGAGTGTGTGATAATAAGTTGATATCTGTTCATGTGAAGGATATTGAATTATTGCCTCCCAGAGTAGAAGAAGAGGAGTCCGACTCGGAAGAGCAGGCGAATGTAAACTTCATTGTTGGAGAGAGACGCGGGTTGACTATAGGGCACTTAGACAGCGCAAGGTGCGGGGGAAGTACCTTGCTCATCTAGTTATTACGCTTCCCGCTAGATGTCATGGCAGGGATGATTCACTTGCTTTTTGTTTTCCTTCTTCATAATTATAGTGTATTAGACGTTTGAATCTAGTCTGCTCTGTTTTTTATTTATGAATTGAGTTTTAGGTTAGTTGAGTTTGGAATTTTGAAATAATAGCGTGAAAAAATGCCATCTCTATAATAATCTTCAACATAATCTTATAATATCAATAGCCTTCTTATAATCGTCTACACTCTCATCTTCTATTTCCTATTTTGTGATAGCTATCTTTATATCAGATATCTTTTGTATTTATTTTTTTGTAGGAATAATGGTGATATATATCATGGTTGAATCTAAGAGTTTTATAGTTCTCAACTAATGGTTGTGATCGTATCTGGTATAGTTGCCTCTTTCTCATACGAATTAGTTGAGCCATTTTACTATGAGCAAAAGGTGAAAAGCTGCTCTAGACTAGACTCACCTTTTTTGAAGCATTTGCTTCAAAAGTTAAGCAAATGCTCTAGTTTATTCATACAATTTTGAGTATAAGCTTTTAATTTTGAGCAAATGTTCAAACTATATTTTTGATGAGCATGAGCAAAAGGTTTTGCTCACGTTTATTAATAGAAAATGAAGCAAATGCTCCATATTTTAAAAGTATAAGCAAATGAGGAGCTTTATTCATATGACCCTATATTTTTCCACAGAAATTACCATTCAAAAACATTTGCTAATTTCCTTACCATGTCATTTACTTTTTCCACGTGTCATCTTAGTACTGTAACTAATAATACTTGAACATTTTTAAAACTTTACAACAGGTACTATTTTATGTCATATATTAAAAACGATTGATCACAGATGATGATTATTTTATAAATTACCTGACAGATTGTTAAGCATACATTTAAGAACAGTAATCCTATACTATTAAACGAGCAACTTCTGTTTATATGTTTAGATGTTTGGATGTTTAGATGTTTATATGTTTGATTTTACCGGATTTCGAAAACGGCTCTTACGATTCTCACGAAATTCAGAACATAGTAGGTTTATAATATAAAGATTCGATTGCACTAGGTCTCATCCCTGGAAAAACTCGCTGAAGCACATTAAAAGGATAATTATTATTCATCCTTGGAAAAACAGCTGATAATTTTATTTCGTCGTCTGTTGGTGATGGAAGTGAGTGAGCGAGTTCATGTGTGTGGGACTGTGTCAAAATTATGACTCAGCTGTTGAACTTTTGTAATCATTCAATCAGGTATTTATTGCCGGTTGCAAAAAAGCCGGATAATTTTCAATCCTGATTAATTCCAGTAGATCCATCTTTTTGAAATGGTCTTTTCTGATTTGGTTCACATGAAGTTAATCAGGATTGAAATTTAACCGGCTTTTGTGCAACTGGGCCTTTATGAGGGAAATTTTTGCATTCCTCTGGGAGTTAATCTCAATTTACTGTGATTAGATAGAACATTTCTGTATGAATGTTATCATAATCTCTTCTTTTGTAATACATTTTTATGCTTTTGTACTCCAGAGCGAAGCTCGGTCCCCGATATAAGCTGTTAAGCATAAATCGATACTACTACTAATGTCATGTCTGTGGTAAATTTTATCACGTCTGTGGAAAATTTGTCACGTCCGTGGATTACGCTGAAAGTTTTTTTTTAACTGACATGTAATGAGTTGTGTGGATACTTGCAAATGATCAAATATACTCTAAGCAAAAACAACAAAAATTTTAGTTTGGAAAATTTAATATTCAACTTTTATAAAATCAACTATTGAAAATGTTACTTTTCAGGAGAATGACCCATATACCACTGGATTCCCACACTTTTTTCTACCTCACTGCAAAATATAGTAACCCACAGATGATCCTAGAATTTGTTATATGAATCAACGCATTTCCTAGTAACATAATTATGATAATGTTATTTATAATAATGATAATGTGTCATTATAGATAATGTTATTTTCATAAATTTAAAACTTCTTTATAAGGTAAGACGACATTTTTTAATAATAGACTATTTTATAATATAGTTGATAGATTTGTGGATATGAGTACGTAGGGCTACTAACACTACTACTGTACTTGAAAAATCTATTCCAAATCTAAACTCAAGTCAATCTAAGTTGAATTCTCATTATTAAATAAGTGTTATATGAAATATATATATATATATATATATATATATATATATTATATATATATATATATATATATATATATATATATATATATATATATAGCTACATTACCAAACTATTAAATTAAACAGTTTATCTATCAAGCTCAGTATATTATTAATGCTCTGTAAGTTATTGATAAAATAATAGGTAGGCCTACTCAATATTCTTGTAACAAGATCAGACATGCAGTGAGTGATCTTTTTATTTAGCCACCGTGGTGTAACTTTATAATATTCAGCTCTTGAATAGGTAATTATTTTTACAGCCATAAATTCATATTCTATGCTATAGATATGACAATTGAGTTTATTTGTTATCTGGCAGGTAGTCTACTTATGAATCTATTCCAAATTCAACCTCCAAGTGATTAAGTACCGGTACTTGTTATTGTATAATCGGTCTATAAAATGTACATTATCTATTCGCTATTCATTTATAGCATGATAAAGTATGTAATTTTAGGTAATTCAGTTTTCTTAAACGTGTAATGATTTGTTGCAGGGAGCTGTGCTGAACTGGAGTTCGAAGAAGGGAGAACCAGATTGCCAACAGATCTTCAATATTAATCTTGCAGCACTTTGAATACAGGTACCTAGGCCTATAAAGATTTTTTGAAATTATTTTTTAAATTTAACAAATCGCTGGTCATCATATTGCATCTCCCATAAATATAATAGGCTCCCATGAATATTATAGGCTACCTATAAAGGAATTTCGCATTTAACCTAAAGCATCTGCAAGCTAGTTTGTGCGACCTGAGAAGACGCAATGCTGTTACAATGTAAAGCTTTCTCAGTTAGCTCGAACTGCTATAGTCTAACAATAACAATTATAACTTTTATGTAAATTCCTGATTATCTTGTACAAACCGTCTCAGGCTGTAAATTATCACATTTTATTTCCAACCTTGATTATTCATCCTACGCACCAACAGAAGAGGCTTTATTTTTGATTTCATCTATATTGCCTCTGCGTCATTTATATGTATTCAAAGTTCTTTCCATGTTCTTTAGGCTGAGTGGCAATCGAGGTGCGGATGTTGCTTATAATACAACAGGTAATACTAGAGGGTTAATAATTCCACCCAGATCATATTGCACTCTCTTTCAAAAGAGCTTCATTTTCTTGGGTCCTAAATTTTTCAATAGTCTGCCCATCGAGATGAAAAATTAAAATAATCTTAAATCTTTCAAATCTAAATTACACCTATGGTTGATGGATCATTCTCCGGTTGAGATTAATGAGCTTTTTGTTGTCATTCTTAGATGAATACCCTTGACTAGTGATGTGGGTTGGGCAAATGCCCAGTGGGCAGGACATTTATAAATGGGCATTTGCCCAAAGCAGTTTTAAATGCCCAAAATGTGGGCATTTATGGAAAAGTGTCTTTTTTTTACTTTTTACTATTTTTTATTGTTACTAGAGCTTCTAAAACATAATATAAACTATTAATTAAACGTAAATTTTTTGGATGAAATAAAAATGCCTTAATTTGCAGTTGTTCTGAGGGCATTTAAAATTAAGTGCTTAAATAAAATAATTTTAAAAGCAAAGGGTACTTTAATTTCTATGAATATGCCTTAATTTGTTTATTTGTTGATGTGTAGGCCTATAATATGTTTGATAAAAAAATGTTAAAAAAACAATACCCAAGTATTGTTAATAATAATTTAATTATCCTGTGCAATTGTCAATAACACTTAATGGCAATGGTGTATATCTAGCTTGAATAAAACATTTGAAGGATTGAGTTAGGACTGCAGACTGCTGTAGGAGTTTCATATGGTGTGAACAGTGAGTATTGAGTGCGGTTGATAGTCGAGGGGGGGGGGTCTGAGCAGCCATTGTGCTGTGATCTTTGAGTAGGAGTGGGGTGGGTGGGTGTGGTCTTGAGATTGGTGAGTCGTGAGTCATTCTAGCACCAGCCCTGAGCTCAGTTAGTTTAGTTGTGAAGTAGCAGTAGAAGTAGAAATGACTGTTGAGTGATTGAGTCTGAGATAACGTCACTTATTTATACTACTTATATTTTTAAGGGTTGGATTAAATCATTACAAAATGGTTAAAAAAAGGGACCTATTTGGAACTTTTTCAATTTGAAAGGGAAAGGAGTAACTTGTAAATATTGTAATAAGGACTATCAGCAGTCACATTGTAACAAAATGGAAAAGCACATAAAAAAGTGTTTCAAGTGCCCTCAGGATCTAAAGAAAGTGCTTCAGACAAGTACAGTTACAGTGGTTAAAAAACTTTTTCAAAAGAAACCTTCTTATGAACCTTTACTAATTGAAGTGGATGACAAATCTGCAGTACCAAACACAAGCTCAGCCTTTGAACCAAAATCAAATTCTTCTTCTGATGTCCTACAACGTTCGCAGCCTATATCGACCTCAAGTCCAAAAGGAAAAGGACCCCGAACTCCTTCGTTTTTTGACCACATGGATCTCCAAACTAATGTAAGTAAACATTATGAAAATGTACAAACATTACTAGGCCTAGGCCTGCTTCAAATTTTTAGACTATAATTTTTTTAAACCTTTTCAGATTGTAAAGTTTTTTAATATTTGAGGCCATAGGCCTAATTTTTTCAGCCTAATGGAACGCTATTAGACTATTTATTTACTTAGAATTAAACTTAGTTTACAACATCAAATCTTAATAAATTACAGTTTTATCAAAAGAAGGCATATGTTACTAAACTACCAGATAAGTTAGGCTAGGTCTGTCAATATCTGCCAGATATCAACAAGCCTAGCCTAACTGAGGTTCTATTAAAATTGATGATCCGATACCAGGTAGAGATGACAGCCTAGAAGAAAGTAAAAATTTAAAAAAACCTTTGTTTGGAAATAAAAATTGTTATTATTACGGTAAAAATTCTACCCATAGCGTAACTTGAATAGCAGTTAGCATAAAAAATAGGTTAGGTATATTATGACACTTTGTAACTTTGTACGTCTTTTATGAACATATGAACTGAAGCATAAAGATGGTAAATAGGCCTCTATTTGATGGATTTTACCTGGTTGGCACATAGCAGTAATAGACTAACTCCTTCATAGACCACGCCTATTTTGTTTCTACAAGAGATAGATGTAGTATGTAACTTATCTGGTTCAAAAAGCATATAGGTCTACCTACGGTAGTTATGTCTAGACAAATGTACACAATACTTTAAGGCAGTATGTCTTACTTCTTATTAAGAATAATTTTTTTAATGAAACAGCATAGCATCATAGCCTAACCAACGTCCCAGGACATTGTCACTGGTTCTAACTATAAGCCATAGATTTAGGACTACTTTCGGTGTAAGTTTTATTCATTGTTACGCCGTTGACAGTATATTGTGCTGTTTGCTGTTTCAGGAGATGCTGAACCAGAGCCTTGCCAAGGCCATATTCGTTAGTGGATCTCCTTTGCCCATGGTTGACCACCCACTTTGGATAGATTTTTTAAACAAAATCAGGCCTTCCTTCAAGTTACCGTCAAGATATCGGCTATCTTCTAGTCTGTTGGATGCGCAGTACACAGAAATGCAAGGTAACATAAATAAGCAACTAGAAGAAGCAAAGCACCTACACCTGCAGTGTGACGGATGGAGCAACCTTAGAAATGAATCAATCATCAACTTCATAATTTGTAAACCACAACCAATGTTTGTGGATTTTGTAATGTCTAAAAGCATCAGTCACACTGGTGAGTACCTTTCTCAGCTTATCATAAATGTAATGGAGAAACATGGACCAGAAAAATTTCTGGTGGTGATTGGTGATAATGCTGCAAATATGAAAGCTGCACTGAACTTGGTGAAAGATAGATTTCCCCATGTTGTTCCTCTTGGATGTCTAGCACACCTGCTACATTTATTGTGCTCAGACATTTTAAGCTGCCAAACAATGAAAACTTTCACAGCAATTGCAGTTGATGTTGTCAAAACAGTAAAACACAGCCATGTTTTATTAGCATTGTTCAATGAAATATCAGCTGAAAAAAAGGCATTCAAGGATAGGGTTTCACTAAAGTTGCCAGGAAAGACTAGATGGGGGAGCCATTTGTTCTGTTTTGAAAGTTTGAAGTCAAACAAAGTTGTCCTACAAACATTAGTTGTTAATGAAAAGGCTCAACAATATCTAATGCCAGAGTTGATGAATCCAATCGTTCATTTGATCACAACTTTCGAGTCCAATGAACCTCAAGTTCATAGAATAGCTAAAATGTTCAATAACCTGGAGGCAGTTCTTATTGAGAAGTTACCGTTATCACCCCTACAATCAGCAGAAGAAAAGGCAATCTTGTCCAAATTCAAAGAGAGGAAGACATTTGGTGTATCATCTTTGCACCTTGCGGCGAACCAGCTTGACCCAGCTGTGCAAGGTAGTGATCTCGAGCCTGATGACATTCTGGAAGCAATAAGCTTTATTTGCGACACAGCTAGAAACACAGGATTGAATGTTATACAAGTTAGAGAAAACTTGGCCGATTACAGGGACAAACAGGGAATTTGGTCCAGACAATTTGTGTGGGAAGGAGTTGGGGTTAAAGAAGACAATACTTATCTTGTATATCCTTTATTGTGGTGGCGCGGTTTGAGGGGTACTTGTACACTGGCAGAAGTTGCAGTAAAAATTCTTGGGGCACCTGTTACATCTGCTGCCACAGAGCGTACATTCAACACTTTTGGCTGGATTCACAGTAAAAAACGAAACAGGCTTACATCTGAGAGGGCTGCTAAGTTGACTTATATAGCCTACAATTGGAAGCTGATGAATGGACCATCTAATTGTAAACCCAACAAAACAACTAATGAGACTCATCAGAGTAAACCAGAACAAGGAGAAGAAACCCCAACACCCAGTCAAGAACGTATTATAGGCCTGGAAGAAGATTCAGAATCAGAACTTTCAGAAGAATCTGAGCCAGAGCTAATTCAAAGTTCATCAGAAACATGTGATGAAGAGGATTCAGAAGAAAGTGATTAAGACATCCAAAAGCACAGCCATTTATTATTTAATTCCGTTATTCCGTATTTAAATATAATTATGTAACCTAATTTGTTACTCAGTTAATGTAATACCAAGTTTTCATGAAATAATGCGTATAATTGTGTGGTGTTTCTTTTCATAAATAAACGAGTCCACCATGGTTTGTAATGTTATTTATTTTATCTACGGGTGAACCATAATATTCCTTTTACGTAATCACAATTTGAATTGAAAAGGCTATCATTAA
>NC_052511.1:29645436-29685436 GCF_014356525.2 Nilaparvata lugens | reverse complement strand
ACTGCCGGCGGCCAAGCAGTGTCCCTGGCACCTCTCCTTTTGGATCCTCAATTAGGTGTTTATTCTTTACTGATGAGGAGGACCACCTTGCCTTCCAAATTGTTCCAAATTCCTGGCCATTCTGATCATCTAATCTCAGATACCTCCTAGATTGTAGCCGTCTTGCTGGTGCATTATTTAGCTCCTTAGCTATTGGCAACTCATTCCTTGAGACAACCCTGTTAACAAGTTGTCTTGTCTTATTCAATCTGCGGAGGTCTGGTGGCAGGACATTACACAGCACAGGTAGCCAGTTGGTCTCTGTTGGTCTTATTGTGCCACTGATTTTTCTCATGGATTCATTTAGCTGCACGAATAAAATCATGTAATTAATATTTATACAGATGGACGAAAGAAGAAATTGCATTATTCAAATGCAAATAGATAAGCATATGTAATAATAGGCTAATGTTTAATAAAATTTCAAATTAATTGGTATCAAATAGCCTGAAGACTTCTGTGCTCATCTAAATTCCTTCTTGCTTTTCTCCCTTCTGCCATTATTTGCAGTAGCAGAAGTCCTCGGGTTGACTCATAGCAATTAATTTGAATTTCGTTCAAGATTACTTACAGCCTATTCATACATCTACATATTATCATTATCAAGTATCATAATATAGTCGAGCTCTCTTTTATAATGTTGTTATCCTCTGAACAATGAAACCATCTACGTAACAAATTTGGTTACATGGCATTTCAGAATTATATTGGTTTTTCACCTCTATATAACGAAATTTTCTCAGGATAAGCTAGCTAATTCGATACAAAAGTGTTCAGCTGTTATTATGAGTAAATATGGATTTTTTCTGTATACACGTAATTTATTCATTGTAAAGTGTAAGTGTGTACAGTGTAAAAACAAAACAATAGAAAACATTATTCAATATTCAAGATAGCCCAACACAGTCCTACTACCTTCTTTTGCTTCACGAAAAACCAGAGCGATCGATGTTGTCGGCGATTTTCTTCATTTTTGCTGTGCAGTAGCGACGGATGGTGAACTTCATAAGCTGGAATTCAACGAAAAACATGTAGCTGATCACCTCAACGCATTCCAAGGGTTGGTTGCAGACGACCACAAAGATTTAATTCGGATTTCTCGCAACTTGAGGCAGTTTGCTGGAAATTTTTCTCAGCAATTTCACGATGCGTATAGCAAATTAACAGACAGTATGAGATTATTCGTACAACAGAATGTATCGGAGGAAAAAACACTGTTCACAAACCAGTTATTAACTTACATTTTTCACCTCTACTCACATGTATGTGAGTATGTGAGTATGTGAGCTGCTCCATACACTTTTGGAAATTACAACCGCTCGTTTCACAAATGTTATAGTAGTAGGAGATTTCAATACCGATTTTGCCAGGCAGGATAAAATGACAGAGGATATTAGAGATATTATTAATATGAATAATTTAGAAATTAAGGTCCACGAATATACAAGAGTAACTCGAACTTCACAGACAATTATTGATAATATCCTCACAAATATAGAAGGTTGTAATGTCAGATTAGGTAGCTAAGATCTATCAGATCATAACTATCAAATTTTAGAAGTTAAGTTGCAGGGCCAGAATCCAAGCAGAAAAAAAACTTTTGTAAAAGAAATTCAGCAATATGAGCTAGGAAATATAAATTGTTTGAAGCAGGAACTGCTTCAAGAAAATTGGATTAGTGTTTATAACAGTTGTAACCTAAATTACAAATATAAGCAATTCATTGATAATCTAAGATTTCACATTAGTGTATGCTGTCCAATAAAAAAAGTCAAAGTAAAAAGTAAATTAAACAAAGTAGATGAATGGATAACTGAAGATATTCTTACTCAAAGAAATATTGTTAGGGAAGCTTATGAGGAATTTAAATTAGTGAGGGATGTTCCGAGTGAAGTCAAATACAAATGTCTAAAGAAAAATTATGCAAAAGAAGTGAGAAAGCTAAGTGTAAGAAAACAGCTGAAATATTAACAACTAGTACCAATTTTAACTCTGCTGTTTGGGAGGTAATTAATAGAAATAGGAGAGCAGCTCAAAAAGATACAGTTACTAATGTCCCTAGGATAATCGATGAACATGGAAATTATATGGATGATAGTATAGACATTTGTAACTTTTTCAATAAGTATTATCAACAGGTTGCATATAATCTCCAAAAGTCACTGAACACTAATACTTATAATACAACTACATTAAATTCTGAGCCAATTGAAAAGGTATTTAAATTTCATCCATTATCAAGAGATGAGTTGTCAAGAATAATAAAAAAATAAATTCGTATGGCTTTTGTTGGTGGGGAGTTCCTTGCGGGAATGTTCCACCGCCTGAATATATAATTTAAGCCGTCAATGGGCCTTACGACTGTCATACTTCAACCGGGACCGACAGTTTAACGTGCCCATCCGATAACACGGGAGTGATCTGTTTAAAAAACTTTTGGCTCTCAGTGGGGTTTGAACCCGGGATCTCTATGCTGCTACGCAAGCACTCTATCCACTAGACCACGGATCACTCCGTGATTATTAAGAATAATAAAAAATTTGAATAACAAAAAAACAGTAGGATTGGATGGGGTCTCAAGCAAAATTTTAAAAGAATGTGAAAATGAATTACTGGACCCTTTATTGCATCTCCTTAATACTTCACTAGAGCAGGGTATTTTCCCTGATGATCTGAAACAAGGAAAAATTTTGCCAATTTTCAAGAGCGGTGATTCTGAAAGAGTTGAAAATTATAGACCCATTAGTATTCTAAATGTAATAAGTAAAATTTTTGAAAGAGTAGTTTTAAATAGGCTATTGATGCACCTGGAAGAAATTAATTTCATATGTGATGAACAGCATGGGTTCCAGAAAGGGAAATCTACTAAGACTGCAATAGTATCCCTTGTTGAAAGACTAATAGATATAATAGATTCAGGTGAGAAGGCAGCCGCAATATTTCTTGATTTATCCAAAGCTTTTGATTGTGTGAACCATAGAATATTATTGGAAATACTAAAAACTGTAGGTGTGAATGGTATAGAACTAAAATGGTTTGAATCATATCTCATAGGTAGAAACCAGTGTGTTGAGCTTACCAAGGTGGATGGGAATGAAATAGTAAAAATTAAATCTCAAAAACTGGAGGTCCAGGCTGGAGTACCTCAAGGCTCAATTCTGGGTCCCTTACTGTTTCTGTTGTATGTGAACCAATTACCAAAAGAGTTAAAAGATCACAGAGCTCTGTTGTTTGCTGATGACACATCGCTTATCTTTAACAATTATTTATTAGATAGTCTAGAAATAAATGCTTTTACTGGAGTACAGTCAATTGTCCAATTCTTGAAGCAAAGGCAATTAACAATAAATAGTAAGAAATGTCAATTCCTACAATTCAAAAGTAAATATAATTCAGTAGAGGATAGAGAAATAAATGTGTTTGTAGAGGAAAATGAATTAGACCAAGAAGAGAAAGTAGCATTCTTGGGAATTTTATTGGTCAGGAAATTAACATGGCATCCTTACATTGAGAGGATATGTAATAAGATATCATCTGGGGTATTTGTCCTGCGGCAGCTTGCTAGGCTGAATGATAAAAAACTACTGTTAACTGCTTACCATGGACTTATACTATCTCATATTAGGTATGCTATTTTAGTATGGGGTAATTCATCTCAACAAAATATGGACAGGGTGTTTAAGATTCAAAAGAAGGCACTCAGATGTATAGAGAAAGTGAATAGGTTAGACTCTTGTAGGCCTTTATTTAAAAAGCTTGGTCTATTAACTGTGCCATCTTTGTATGTATATGAAGTTGTAATGCATGTGAAAACGAGTGGTGTGATCCAGAATTCAGATGTTCATGAGTATAATACGCGAAACAGAGCAGATTATCATATAATGGGTCACAATAGTAGGTTATTTGAACAAAAACCAGATTATATTGGTAGGAAATTTTATAACAAGCTACCTCAAATCTTGAAAAGTAATGATGATTTGAAGATTTTCAAAAAACAAATTAAAAAATATTTAGTTGATAGAGCTTTTTATAGTGTACAAGAATTCCTTTCAAACCTAAACTAGGTTGAACTACTTAGTGTTAGAATTATTATGTAATAACATGACTTGTCTTATACTCCATGACTGGAGTCTGGAGTCTTTAGGACATAATCTTAAAAAAAAAAAAAAAAAAAAAAAAAACACGGCAGAAATTCATAAATACTGCGAAGTAACGCTGTGATAAAAAGCTTTTACCCTTTTCGCTGGTACACCCCAATTTATTACGTTCAGATCTCTTCAGATTGGAGAAAGGATATAAGTCGAAAGGACACCAGTTACCTATACAGTACCTCTATCGGATTTGCAGCGATATTTTGATCTTCCACTTACGACTTGTGTGGTGAAGGAGAACTCCATGGTGCTTAGCTTAAAAGTACCGTTGGTCAGCATCGGCGGACAGTTTCAATTGCACAAGTATGTGAGGACACCTATGTATTTCGACGGCCAGATTTGTCAGCTTCAGCAGCAGGATTTCGTTTTGGCGCGGAGACAGGAGGACGGTGAGATTCAGGTCATCTCGGGAGATCATCTCTCTTCTTGTCGGGCACAGGACGATTTCTTATGCTATCTTCCGCGGCTGGTGCATGGAGGACATATGTCATCAAGATGTATGCATCACTTGTTTGCGGCGACAGAGCTGAAGGACATCCAACAATATTGCAGTTTAAGCTGTCGTCCAGCTAAGCAGGAGTTGGAGATCGTCGAATTTTCGCATTCGGAGTATATCGTCGCGAATATACAGGCCAACACTACAGTCACTTGCGAGGGAGGTTCGTTTCATCATCTTCAACCTATGCGGGAGCAATGTATGTGGTTTTACCCTGTCATTGCGAGATTTCGGTCGGCGGGAGAATAATGGTGAGAAAGACTTTTCCGTGTGACGCAAATGTTGATAAACAACCTCAGGTTCTCCATTACTTACCTTTACATTGGGTTAAGTTTAATTCGTTAAAAATTGATGTTTTGCAACCGCATTTCAATCCTAATTTTGTTAATTTTAGCGAAATTTTAAAAACTGATATAGATATAAAGGTTCCGGAATTTACAGTTCAAGACGTAATATCGTCAGATATATTTCACAAAGTAGATCTTCCAAATTCTTGGGGAGATGTTGTAAATTCCTCTAGTTATGTTTTTTATATATTATTTGGCTGGTTAGGGTTTTTAACTTTATTCTGTGCATATTTAGGCATCAAGTTGTATGTGTGTAAATTATCTGCTGTAACGGTAGCACAACCTAAGATACATATAATCGATAGTTAAGAGTTATATAGTTGCTTTTTGATGGATTAACTGTTTTATTGTTTTCTTTCTTGACTATATAGTTGTGAGTCATATGTACTTATAAAGTTTTTTTTTTCTTCTTCGATTTTTATTGCAGCTTTTGAAGTAGTTCAATGTTGATTCACAAATAAATATATTGTCAATTGAGATTTTCTTTTCATAATAAGTTGAATATTCATGTATATTAATGTGTATAATATTGAAAGTTAGTTTCATATTTAATCAATGTTATTGTGCAGCATAGTTTCATTTTGAATTTGATTTGAATGTTTGTAATTTAGTTTGAGTAACCTACCTTTCTACAAAAGTTTGATTTCAATGTATAGTAGCATTGTCAAGTCAATCAGGCACACGTTTGTTTCCCGAGTATATTATTTTGTTTAATCATTATTTATTTTTTTTGTTCCCCTCTTGACTACAGACTCAGGGACGAGTCTTTCAGCGGGATGGGTGATGTGTCACCTGGTCATATGGGACATATATATGAATCATATATTTATCTCATATTGATCAGGATTTTAGAGTTTTTATTTAGAAAAGTTTAATGAACAGTGTTTTTGTCTTTGAACAATTTGTGTCAGCGACAGAAAGATTGTTTATTTCATTTGTTATCAAAATTTATTGTAGCTTCTCTTTTGTTTTTGATAACAAACGTGCTCGCTTGTGCGACTGATAAAAATATGTATTTGAAATGGCTTCATGTTTGGCATTGACTGATTTATATATTAATACCCAAAATTTTACTTTTGTGGTGTGTGAGCTCGTTCGATAGGACTGTGAGTAAAGTCCGGCTGTTCTGGTGAAGGGGATAGATTTTGTTCTTGTTTTATAATACAGTTTTCCTGTCACAGTTCGGGCAGTTTAAAGATAATTGTATTATTGAATAGGAAGGGATATAAACCCACTTCATTAGATCAGTTTTTTTGATTTTTAATTAATAATTAACGTCGCGTTTCAACCAGTGGATGCCAATTTGGGAAGCCATTTCATAAAGGTAGGTAACTACTGAGTCATTGTTTTAAATTTTTCATAACCACAACAAATGAATCTTCACTAGCAGCAAAGCGAGTAGCCCTTGAAATATTCATCTGTTTATTATTATTTCGTTATTTCTAATTATAATTCTAATTTTGTACAAATAATTTATTGTTTTGTTTTAATTATCAAAAACCTGTACGATCATTTCTTGTTTTTCATTTTCCCACCCTTACATGCTCGGTGAAGGCAGATCGTGCTTACACAAGTAGTAGTTTACATAGTAGTAGAAAGGGAAAATACCTATGATGAGATTCCTGTATAAAGTCAGTATAAATTATAGGAATGCATAGTTGCTATTTGGCGTCTCCTTCGCCTTCCACATTGCTGTTTTTCAAGTTATCCCGGTATATATGTTCTAAACATCTGATATCAATTGTTGATTAATATCATTGTATACATTGTATTGTTTTCAATTTGAAATTTGAATTTGATTCTTGTCGATAATAATAAATTCTATCTCAAATATATTCTATTCGTCAAGAGAATATCATATCTTTTCAGTGATTAACAATAAATTTTCCTAATAATTGAGATTAAATACCCAGGTACCGTAGTTCATTAAGTCTACAAACGATTTGGTAGCAATGCGGAGCTAGAAAAGGAAAGAGCCATCTGCTTTGTCTGATGACAGAGAAGGATAGCAAACCAATGTTGAACAGGTGCTGACTTGACAACCTGAATATCACTATAGATGCCTACATCTTACAATAAATGCAACACTGTTATCAGTAATTGTGCAGGATTATTCTTAATCTAGATTTATTTTCTAAAAAATAAAACACAAGTTTTGTGTTAATAAAAACTACATTACAGATAGAAGTAGAAAGTACACAATATTGTGTTTGATAAATTGCATGAGCGATTAAAGGTATCATTATGGCTGGATATGAGGTTTTGTTACTAAAGTGAGATTCACTTGAAACTGCCAAAAGCATTGGTGTTATTTATAATGAATGCTGATGGAATAGAATTGATCTCTCTATATAGGTTCCTGGAAGCTACCAAGTAATTATCCAAATGAGAGCAGCCCTTCAGTGCTCTAGTAGGCGTTTTTCAATTACAATGACTAAATTCCTTATTCGAAATTGTAATGTTATCAAATAATTATTAAAAATGCTAGCATTTGGCAATTTGAAGCAAAAATCCAACTTCTAACCTTTCCCTAACCTGATATTTCACTAACCCTAAGCATAATAATTCTAATCTCATTTAATAATGATGTCCATATTTGCATTTCGCACGTTCGTGTTAATAGTGTTAGTAGGTGTTAGCATAGAAAAATAGATGGAGAGATTTCTCGATTCTTATTCAGAGGTATTAGTTGGCGGAACGAAACATATGCAATTACTTACATTCTTATCGACATCCAACAGTGAGGCAAAATCGAGTAGATGCTCGTCCTGTTGTATTTCGTGCATGTGGAATATAATGACAGTGTTGAAGGTGGCCTGATTGTGGTCGGTGGAGGGAGACGAGTGCTCGGCAACACTGTCCACGCGTTTGATGCGCAACACTTTGTCCGATAGACTCTCCTCCAACATTTTGCTCGATGCAGTTTGCTGCTCAGAGATTATGCACACCCCGTTGCTCCTCTCTGCTCAAACACAATTCAATTAAAAAAAAAACTGCTTATTCACCTTTTATAGATTTAAATACTTGAAGGTCTCAAATACAATTTCAAATTTATTGCCTTACAAAAAATGTTTACAATCAAATACAGATTAAAGAATGTAATATTTTAGAATAAGAAGTATAATTTTTCAACATAATAATATACTAATTCGGCGAAACCGGCAAAACCATAGTTTGAGTGGCGGTGACGAGTAGCAAAACAGAAAACGATTCTATTACTTCGAATAGAAAAATTTTGATTTAACATGGTAAGCTAAACTATAATATTATAACTATACAATTCAATCAAGGTGAAAGTGGGGAAAACCTATATTTATACTGTATGTAGGTCTCATGGCAATACTAGAGAAAAAAAATCAAATTGTGTTGTGAATTAGGTGAAAAACATTTGTTGATTAATCCAATCTATTATTTTTTAGTGCTTGATTTAGTGATGCTATCTAAAATTGAATATTTGGATAACAGGTTAATTAATGTATTTACTACATAGGGGAACTGTCTACGGCATACTATGTCCTGGAAACACGGTAATTTGATGGCGATCTGAAATTATAAGCTGGAATGTATGGATTGAATGTATTTTTGGATCTATTGATATAAAGTATTACATTTTTTATATAGAGTTGTCCCACTGTCAAAACCGGGAATTCTTCACAAAGTAAGTGACTGGGATATCGTCTCGGCCTTTGGAGAGCAGCTTTTAGTATGTGCCTCTGAATCACACCTATTTTATTGAAATGAGTGTCTAAGGCACCCCCCCTCAAACCCCTATACCATAATGAAATGTGGATTGGGCATAAGCTGAAAACACCATCATCAATAACTTTAAATCTCCAACACTGCTTAATCTGTAGAATTTATGAACAATATATTTCATTTTTTACACATATTATCAATATGTGCATTCCACTTCAGATGTTGATCTATTAAAACACCTAGATATTCAACTTCTTTCACGTTTATCAGCGATTGACATATACAGTCCCTAACAACAAAATCTGAGTTTGACTCAGTACAGTCAAACAAATGAATTTTAATTCCACCATTTAACATTTCCGCAGGGATTGAATTTATTGTTAGCGAGAAAGCCATATATACGCTTTTTCTTGTATTTAAAGTGAGCGTGTGCAAATCAAGCCATGACTTAACTGCTGTGAGACCTGATTCTGTTAGAAGTTTTGTCATAGGCTATAATTTTATAATTTATTATATATTATATACACCACTTTGCCCGTTCATGCTGAAAAATAATTAGATAAAACTTATAAATGTGACTTGGTGATTTTTTCTACTAAGAAAATACATGTATCATATTATTAACTAGCAGGTAACCCGGGTCTATTTTGAAACTTTTCAAACTGAAAACTTGACGTAATAAAATATTCTAAATTTGAAAATATGCCTATAAACATCCTCGGTTAATGGAGAATCTTTATGCAAAATTTCAAATCAATCAGTCCAGTAATTCAGACGTGATGATGCGTCAAACATAATTTTCCTACATAATTTTTCCCGTACGTAAATGAACAAGCTCTTTCCATCATTATACAATAGATGATGGATAGATAGATGATTTATTTTATCAGTATCTTTGAATGAGAATAACTTTTGAACGGTTTGAGAAATCGGTGTGGTGTTCACCAATCATTTTCTCTGGTATTCCTGTATCGAAATCAAGTATTTCGATACAACATTTCAATTTAAAAAAAAAAAGTTGAATTCAAAATGGCGGAACAATATTTTTATGCGACAGAAAATCAGTTATTTTTATTTGAATAGTATCCCCAATCATACCTATCATCTAATGTCCCTTTTAACAGAAATGTTCTGCTGTTTCTATACAACAACTGGAAGCATGACAAATTGAAACTTGACGTAATGAAATCTTGAAGCACTGAAAATAGGCTTATAACCATCCTCGGTTAATTAAGAATCTATATTCAAAATTTCAAATTAATCAGTTGAGTAGTTCAGATGTGATGATGCGTCAAACATAATTTACTATTCCTTACGTGTTCTAAGCCAGTTCTTTCCATTATTATAGTATTATAGATAACTGAAGAAGATACAATACTTGAAAACCTCACAGAATCATAGCCTACTGATTTTTTTTCAATACATCAATAAATTTTAGTATCGATTAGATCCTCCTCAATTTGAATCAGGCAGCCTTTTGTTTCCCCAATTCCAAACAAAATACCTAAAATATTCGTTTCACTCCGAATACATTATAACTGAAGAATATAAATTATTAATTATTTTATTGAGATCCATTCATGTTTTTCTTATGAAATTCAATGATACAGCATCAAGCCTATGTTAATTTCATTTTTACTGGTGGGCAACATTTTACATTAAAAACAATTATTTGATAAAATCCAAGTTCAATTGAAATGAAAACAAATTCCTTCAAAAATATAATTTATAATAATACATTTAACAATGTATCAGGCCAAATATTGTAGCCCACTGTTAATTGAGGTATGTAACCTATACATGCATAATAAAGAATATAAAAAGAACACATTGAAATAATGCTTTTCTAACTACTTGTTACAATTGAAAAATTCAGAAATGTGAGTGAAAATTAAGAATAAACATAGTCCACATGGTTAGATAGCCGAGGTTGGATAATTGTGATTCTATGATTATAATGGCATTTCCTGCAATATTATATATTGTCTATATTTTGTTCTTTGTCGTTTCCTTATTCCTCTACTAATTATTGTCTCATTTTTAGATTTTCATCACCATTGAAGAATGATAATAAAAATTTCCTCAGTTCAATTGAACTGAAATCGTATTGACTTCTATCTAAATTCGGGTCTTTCTCGTTATTAATTTCTTTTGGGTACCGTAACTACTGTTCATGTTCTAATCTTCAATAGAAACAAAACCTGTAAATGCGCTAGAGATAATACCGTATGTTGAGTTGAGCTGTAAATATTAATAACTTACTGAAAATGTAATAATGCTGATTACAAAATATCAGTTTATGAAAAGATAGTAGAAAAATGGAACTATAGCAAGCCTACTACATAATTATGAACAATGACAATCCATGAGACAATACTAAAGATTTTTTGAAATATAAACTGACATACCTATTAATAATTAATTAACTTGATTGCAGAATTTTACATTAAATAATTATTTTATAAAATCCAAGTTCAATCGTAATGAAAACAACTTCCTTCAAAAAATAATTTTTAATAATACGTTTCGAGGGAAAAAATGAAAACAAAAAAAAAATTGAAACTTTCTCGGGGCTCGAACCGAGTATCTTTTGCTTTGAAGCCGAGCACTTTACCATTACTCCACAACCGCTGTTGAAATAGACTGTCTTGTAACAACGTTATAACCTCCATTACATTATCGTTACTCTGACTCGAACAGTTTGTGTCATCCCGTAGCCTACCTATCTTTTCACTTTTCAGTGATAGAATGGAAATAAATGTGGCATATTTCATTTAAAAAAGATTCAATTCGTTTCTGTCTGATAATTCATAACGATATCCATTAATTTTTGTATCTATTTATGGAGTGATACAAATAAATAGATGCAAAATGCCGGCAATATTCAAATAATTATGCTGTTAAATTTTGGACTGCAATTGAATTCGCCCCCAAAATAGCTAGAAAATGATTATTTATAGCACTTTGTTCAAAATAATCCGACACGTATTATTTAAAATGTTTGTTCAAAAAGCTGAATAATATAGCTCTTCAACTGGGTTCAACAAATTTTCGTTTCTGATACACGGATTTCAGTAGGCTACATACGGTACCGTACCTCACCTTCATCATACTTATTGAAATACATCTCTTATGTTAAGAAAAAGTTGTCAATATTTCACTGATTTACGAATTTGTCAGCGGAACAATATTTGCCATTTCAAATATAATATAATACAAAACAATGATAAATGTCAAAACAAAGTTAAGCAAGATAGACAATCAAAGTATTCATATAAATAAAAACTTTGTTACACAAAATAACATAATAGGCGCTGCCTGCAAAACCAAGGGTTTGAGTGCTGGCAGCGAGTACCAAAAAAATTCATAAAAAGTACAATACACAAGTGAAAGAGAAGAAAAATTAATACAAATATGTATGACAATAAAAATGTACAGAATACTGATAATATGAGAAAAGTTGAAGTGTAATACAAATGGAGTAAGTTACTGCTATATTAAATTTTATGATTGGTTGCTGTTATAAGTCAATGTTGATATATATTGTGTTGGAAGGAATATATCTGAAATATAATTGAGAATTGATACAATTATTGATGAACTGTAGTTAGTGAAATGAGATGATGGTGATATTTAATATTATATTATGTTGTAAGAATTGAGAAGTGTTTATTGATTTTATCCACTCTGCTATTTTTTTAGGATTTGCTTTTGTTGTTCTATTTGCTATTAAGTTTTCTGGTAGCAGGTTGATGAGTCTATTGCAGATGTAAGGAAATTGTCTTCGGCATACAGTCATGTCAGTTCTGTTAATTTGATAATTATCTTGCATTCGAAAATTGTAGGTTCGAGCTTGAGGTGTAAATAGATTTCTGTTTTTAATTATGTATAATATTATGTTTTTCACAAATAGTTGCCTAACTGTTAAAACTGGGAATTCTGTAAAAAGGAGATTTGTAGGGTAACGTCTGGGTCGACCAAGTGCTGCTTTAATTAAGTGTTTTTGAATTAAGGAGATTTTGTTAAAATGTACGTCCAATGCCCCACCCATACCCTAATGCCATACTGTAATACTGACTGGGCGTAAGCAAAGTAAATTAATAGTAATATATTTAAATCACCTAACCCGTTTAACCTGTAAAATTTATGTATAATATGTTTCATTTTTTTACATATATTATCAATGTGAGCGTTCCATTTGAGTTGTGAATCTAACATGACTCCCAAATATTTTGTCTCCCTCACTCTTATCAATGCCTGACATACACAGTTTTCATCCCTCTCCTGTAACCCTTCCAACTCTACATAACGATTATAATATGTACAGGAGTCTGAGTGAGTTTTTACACCATCTTGAAATAGCTCTGTAGGGATAGACCTTTCTGATGGAGAGAAAAGCATGTACACACTTTTTTTTATGTTAAGTGTCAGCGTGTGGTGATCCAGCCAAGATTTAACCCTAGCCAGACCAGCCTCGGCTAAACACTTAACCTCCCGCCAATTTGACCCAGTAAAAATTAAGGCCGTGTCATCTGCAAAGGAGATGGAATAGCATCCATTGATGTCAATTTTCAATAGATCATTGATATATACCAAAAATAATAACGGGGAGAGCACTGTACCCTGTGGAAGACCGTAGTCGGTCAATGTCAGTTTACTGGTGTCAAGGATTTGTATTCTTTCATGCAGGTAACTTTTAAATAAATTTAACACCGTTCCCCGGATACCTATTCTCTCTAGCTTACGTAGAAGGACTTTATGAGGAATGGTATCATAGGCTTTTGCCAGGTCCAAGAACACAGCCAGAGTTTTTCTACTGTTTTTAAAGTTTTCCGTTACAATTCTAACCAACTCAGTCATTGCATCTTCGGTGGATTTACCCTCCTGAAACCCGAATTGATTTACAGCAATAAATTTGTACTTTTCAAGATATTCGACCATTCGTTTTTTATTATCTTTTCAAATATTTTAGACAGGTTGCTTATAAGGCTGATAGGACGGTAGTTCTCGGGAGCTTTTTTGTCACCTGATTTATGGAGAGGAATTATTTTAGCTATTTTAAAATGTGAAGGAAAATGGCCTAACTCGAAACATTTATTAAACAAAATTGACAATGGTTTGGCTATGAACTCTGCTATATTTTTCAAACATATGTTGCCTACTCCATCCACTCCCGGAGAGGAGTTACTTTTTAAGCTTTTAATCAAATCAAATCAAATCAAATCAAAATCAAATCAAATTTATTGCCATAAAAACAAAATACAATTTCGTTAAAATTCCTTAACAAGTGATTATTATGAATAAGAATACATTTTTTCCTTAACAAAACAATATTCGCCATGGCACCACCAGCAAAAGTAAAACTTGCTCGCTGGTGGGAGTCTTTATTCTAACCCTAATAATATAGTTATTGATTTAGTTGATCTAATTTATACAAATGAAACAAACCGGAGTAGAAGAAAAAAAAATGAAAATAAGAAAGGAGAACATGAATGAGAGAAAAATACAAGAGAAAGAAGAGATCAAGATGATTATGAACTTGCTAGGCTATTCAATGAAAATGTCAATTCAAATGAAACTCAATTCATGAAAAAAATTCATACAAATCCATTCGTTTAGACCATTCCTTTTATGATGTGTCAGAAATAAAGGCGGTACTAAATTGATGAATTTTGTGCTAATGTGCATAAGCTGTCTACACAACAAACTTAGACTACTATGAAAAATTTTGAATTTCCTTGTACTATTTGGTCTGAGTGAGTAAGTCGGCCTATCAGCCTCTTCAAAGTTATCTTTATAATTATTTATGTATTTTATTAATATTTTCAGATATATTTGTCTTAAGGTCATAACCTGGAAATCCCTGAAGACTTGCTGGGTGGGATAGTCTCTGGGTTTGCGAATTATGGTTTTAATTACAGCCTTTTGTGTTATAAATAGATTATTCAGGTGTGTGTCATAAGTTCCTCCCCATACTGCAATCCCATATCTTAAAATGGACTCAACTAAAGCATAATAGACTGTTTTTATTTGCTCTCTATCCAATATTCTATTGATTTTATAAAACTTATAGTTAATGAATTTTAATTTTTTATTGATAAAATTTATGTGATGATTCCATCTGAAGCTTTCATCAACAATAACACCCAAATATTTTATGGATACTACATTTTCAAAGGTAGGACAGCCGCAATCAGGAAGCATTGTAAGATTATGAACTCCAGCGACTATCTGATCACATTTAGTATGAAGTTTTAATTTTAAAAATGTGGGAGGTTTGCCAACTGCATTTGCTGAAAAAGTTATATATTTAGACTTACTAAGATTCAGACTAAGTGTATGTTGGTCAAGCCAATTCTTTATTAAAAACAAATCATGTTCTGAATTCAAAAATGCTTTCTGCCAACTGTCATCTGAAAAAATGACTGCAGTGTCATCAGCAAATGAATATACTTTACCGTTTTTCAATTTGATATTCAACATTTCGTTCACATACAACAAAAAAAGAATGGGCGACAAAACTGTACCTTGAGGTAGGCCATAATTACTTAATTCTTTTTTACTTGACTGTTTCCCAAGAGTTAACATCTGTGATCGGTCACAGAGATAGCTCCTGAATAACTTTAAAGGCAAACCTCTTATTCCATATTTAGCTAGTTTATCCAGAAGACTATCATGTGGCACAGTGTCGAAAGCTTTTGCCAAATCATTATTATTACCTCTTCATAACTTGTTGGATGCATATAGTATGCATATAGCATATAATATAGTATGTTGGCTATATTATTGTATTGATTTCATTTAAAATCAAAACTCTTACATAATTAAACTCACCGCTCGTACCGGCGGCGGTAGTGTTGTATGGTAGATGATTTTTAGTGTTTAATAATATCGTATTTAAAGATGACAAAAACAGCTTTTCGAAAATTTGAAAGATTGAGAATCAATAAAATGTTATTCAAAACTTAACAACTCACAATAATATAATATCACAATCGCTATAAGCTGCCAGCATTTGTATCAAAACTCCGGTATCGAAACATGAGCTTCCTGTATCGAAACACATATTGCAACACATTGTTACCAGCGTATCAATTTCTCTATGAGCTTCCTTTATACAAACACATCTACAACAATGTAGGTATGCCATATAATGTTCCATGAATCAAATTTAAACATGAATTCTGAAAAATCTAGAAATAAAATTGAAATTTGGGCTTCGAGGTGCACGATTTTGATATTTTTAGAATCTATGTGCAAAATTTGGAGATCTAAATCATTCCCGTTTTTCCGGTATGCAATCCACAAGTTAACATGTTTTGATGCGAACAAACGAACACACAAACAAACACAACCCTACTCTCTCTTATTATATAAGATATTCATGATTTTGTAAATGTAGAACCTGTCTGAACTTTACACAATTAATTCTAACATTTTCAGACAGGTTCTACATTGTACATTGAAGTACCGTGTATCCATAATGATGGCAGAATGCATTTACGCACAGATATGAGCTTAGCAAGGTGCTGTTGAGTTGCAGGAGTGGATTGGATTAAAGTTCCTAGTCAAGTCGAACTGTTAAGAGTATTGATACAACTAATACATGACAGTTATTCAGTTACTCAATCATTAACCATCAAAATGAGATTTGAAAAATCATAATGCTGCATTATTGGGGAGTGTGACTAAAAATAAACCATACAATTAGAAATGAATGGTTCAGATTAAGCAATGATGCAAGTGAGGCTAGCTACTAATGGTAGAACATGTGTTAAATCTCACTTACCATTTTCCACTTTTTAGGTTACCTATTTATTTTGTTTTTAGGTTAATAGACGATGTTGTTTTCTATCAGCTGTCATTTTGTTTTAATGTCTGCAACTCACTGCCTTTTGTATTGCAGTTGAGAATTCATAGCCGCTTGTAGTTTCGTTTTTGTCTCAATTTTGTCTTTTAGATATTTGTATAGATAAATAATCCATACTCACTTTTTGTAATCATTTTCAATTATATTTTACAAATAGATTGTCTCTCATTATATTAGTGTGATCGTCAGTTATGTGTTGACAGTATTTTGAATCACATAGTCATTTCCTTTTTTGTTGCTTTTTTGGTTCCGAGCCTAAACTGTACTTTGTTCTTCCGGCTTGTTCCTGTCTCTTGTGCATCAACTTTTTGAAGTCCCAAATGTTTCTTCAAAACTTCAAGTATTTCTATGAAGTATGGTCACTGTTAGCATTGATTTCGACAAATCAATCTGCGCTATACATCTCGCCATTCACCAATTCAAAATTGATTCATTAGTTTTTGATTTATCTCCATTCCAAGTTTTCATGTGCGTCACAACCTTGCATTGTACATGAACCTTTTCTTCAGTGTTGAAACCTCTTCATTCATTCAGTGTTCAATCCAAATTCATCTTATGTTTTGGATCTCGCATCTAGCTTGCAATTTTGGATTTTTTGCAATGCTACTCATTGAAGAATCGATTTCTTCTTTCACATTGTCTTGTATCTGGTAATGCTACTACCATACGTTCAGATTCAATCTCACCATCGCCTTTGGAGTGTCCTCGTCAGAGTTTCATCGGTTTCTTATAACAGTGAGGGGTTCACTGTTGTCAGCCTAGAGTCGTCCTGGATTCCTGCTGGTCTCCAGAATCTTGGTTTGAGGTTCTCATTCTAATCTGCACCACCTGCGTGGACACGCTGGTGCTCATCTTCGCCTGCTGCTGCTTCAAACTTTCTGAGATAAGTCCTATATTTAACATTTTTGATATTCTCACATCACATCAACTGTAGCAAAATATCCACTTTGGTTATAGATCTTGAGCTATCTCTTCTAAATTGGATATTTTGATTTTAAAGTACATTTGCTCTATCTTCCTAGACTTGTCTTAATTTATCAGTGAATCTTATATTCAATATTATCTCAATATTTAGTGAATCTTTCTAATTGAGTGTTTTCCACTAATTTTAAAGCTTTCATCTTTCATTGGTGATTGTATCCTTTTGGTTTTAAAATTGACAATATTTAGTAACCTTCATTTTGAATAATTTTTATTTGTTTTTCAATTATTAATTCACATATTAATGTATTTTCATTTTGATTTCTAAAAGTTTAAATAGTCTCAAACTCATTCAATTATTTTGGTTATCTATAAAGTATTTAATCTCATGATTTCAAATTCATATTGTTTTATTGTAAATCAATCTTTAAATATTTCAAAGTATATAAAGTGTTTAAACATCACTCCTTTATCTTGTCATTATTAAATTCAAGCAAGCAATTATAACCATTCTTTTACTTGTATTCCACTAATATTGTATTTTTATTTAGTTTCCTTTGTGTCAGTTCAGTCTCTTGATTCTTGCACCTCTGCAAATCTTGTCTTTTGTATCGATTATTAGCTTAACTTTGTGACTACTGTTTGTTCAGCTTATCCATTCTAAATTTATTGTAGAACTTTGGTAATCGTTCATCATTTGTTTGATTTTGAACTTTCTTTTTTTCTTATAAAACTTTTCATTACAAATTTTGCTGATTCAGTTTTTTAAGTACTCTTGTATTTGTTACTTGAGCACTTTTTCAATTTGAGTATTTTAGTTGTGATTTTTCAATATTTAGTAACTTTCATTATTCATCAAGCCTGTTGTTTAATTTTGGGTTTAATCATTGACTATTCTAAATTTCTCAGAGCTCTTTCAGTTATTATTTGCACTACAAACATTTTAATTAAATTTGTGATTATATTCAACCTTTCATTTGGTATTTTTTATTTCAATCTCAATCCTGAGTTACCATTTGCTGTACATGACAATTTGCTTTCATTCAATACATATTATGTAAGCACATTGGATCTTTCCTCCTTTCAAATTTATATGTGGATTCTGTTAGTCTCTGATTACTTTACTAAATTTCATAACCTACAAATTCACCCCTTTATACAGTCCACTCTTTTGCTTAGACAAATTTCACAACATGCATGTCATGTTTACATATATACAAATACACATACACATGTTCATCGTCAGCAAGAGGCTTCTAACAAAATGAATAACCAATAACAATAAATAAACCAGTGAAAATTACAAATCAAAATGATAGAAAAATAATTTAACCTCAAATAGAGCAGCAAAAAAGAATAAACAACAAAAATCGGAGGTGCAAAAACCTAGCCTCAAAAAATTTTGCTCAAAGCATTTCAATGTGATCACAGCTGTGATGACACAACAATGTATGAAGACTGTGTAGCATGCATTTAAATCACGCATGTTCAACCGTTAGTGGCCAGCCTAAGGAAGTAATATATGATATGACATCTCAAGTGCAATATATTTTAAATCTTTTCATAAATTGATGAAATTAATGGCGAGAAAGAAGTTTTGATTGAATATATTATGTAGCTGAATTATCATTCAATCCATGATGGTTACAAGAACTATTGACTTGACGCCAGATTAAAGTGATGAAAGTTGAATTACCTCTCAAACAACAGTTGGCAGTGAACAAATCCTTCTTATGTGTGACTTTCCACAACTCTTCTGGTCCATTGATGAGTTTTGCTCGAGTACCAGCATGTTTCAGCACAAGCTGGAGGCATTCCGTTCCGCAATCCAATTCTTCATCAGTACACTGTCAAACATAGAAAAGTCAATAGAGCTAGCTTACTTTCAATAATGTATTGTATTTGTGAAATTGCTGTATTAGCCCAAGTATATTGGGAAGAAAATTTCGTAGCTCACACTATATTATATCAAACGCTTATTCAGATAACTATGAATGAAACATCTCAAAAGGGTACATGGGAATTTTTATTTAATTTTACACTACTACATAATACTACCATACCATACCATAAATATATGAATCTTCTCTATTCAAGTGATAATAATGTGAAATATCTGTTCTATTTTTTGTTTTGAAGCATCTAAATTTGAAAATTTACTTTGTGAACATATTAGTGGTCTGAAAATTTTGCGAAGTGAAGAGCTACAAGACAACCTATTTCGGACTATGTGTAACCTTATCTAAATTGGGGAGAGGATTAGCACAAGGTTACCTTATTTTTCCTCTCCCTATCATTTATATGATGTATACTTATTATATCAATAAAGAATAAAGAATAACACTACCATACCATACCATAACACTACCATATTGTGTTCGATATGAAAATGGACATAACCTGCATAATATTTGGACGATTTGAGACAAAATTTGGAAATAGAAGAAGTTTTGGGCAATATGGAAGCCTGTTTTTTCTTTCCCGACTTCAGTATTGTCTGCTCTATGCAATAAATAAATATCGATGTACGGCATTCATTTTTCTTGAAATTCGGTTTTGTATTATGTATCACATGACCACCTTACCATAAAAAATAAGAAGTTGGACTCAATATGGCGGATCCTAGATGACAACAATTTTTAAGGGATGGAGAAGAGGATTTTTTAATTCGAATAGGATTTCCATAGAAACATATTGTCAAATTATCTTTGTAAAAGAAATATTTAGCTGTTTCCATAATTTTCATCAACCTTGTATAGCGATATTAGATTATAGAAGAAATTCCATTTCCTTTAAACTATATCCTTAAAATACAAAATTATACTTTCAAAATTTTCAAAAATTCAACACATACTTTGACGAGCAATTCAAAAAGTAACATTCCTGTCAAATCTCATGAAAATCTATTCACGCGTTCGGCTGAAAATGTGTCAGACAAAAGCAAATCAAGTTAAAACATGGACTTGCTCAGTCAAAAACACCAATTCTCAATAAAAACACAAACATTCACTCAAATTATTTTCTTCCATAATTTTCATAGCACCTAGTTAAAGACCAATAAGCTATTCTATCTTGACTTATATTGTTGAGAATATTGTTTGTGAAGGTAAACCCCATAGGTTCAGTCTTCTATATTGGTCAAGGATCAAATTGAAGGTTATCTTTCACATAAAACGATACTTTGCTTTTGCACTTCCATTTGAACACTTCAGCACTAAACCAATTCGTGCGGCTTTCTGCGTTGAAGTCTTCTCACTCCATGCACGTTGAGCAGCTGGATTGCTTCCAAGTTCACATGCTGATGAAGTCTTTCCTCCTGTTTTCCTGCAAATCTTTGGATTCCACTGATGACTGTCGCCACTCCCAGGTCGCGGTGGAAATCGGAGTTCCTGATGCACCAAGGAGTGTCTACACAACTTATTAGTATTTTATTCTGGAAGCGCTTGATGATGTCAAGTGCTTGAGGATGGTCGGGTGCAGCCCCAGAGAAGGAATGTGCACAATTGAGAAGAAATTATGAAACTGAACTATAGAATAAGAAATAGAACGTCGTATTGTGATCTTGAATTGATCAAGGAAAGAAGAAGAAGAAGAAAAAGAAAAGAAAGAGAAGGAGAAGAAGAAGACGAAGAAGAATAGAAAAGAATAATAATCATCATTGCAAAAATCAAGAAATGAGAAAGAAAAATAAGAAGTAGAGGAGACGCTTGAGAAAGAGCTAGATTATTTTAGATGAGTTTTAAATAGGATTGAATGGTGAAGTTTAAAAAATATTATATAGTATTAGAAGTATAATTAACTATTGGGAGTTGCAATAACGATAAAAGTAGTAAATTGAGTACTGTAATATTTTAGTGATGAATGTCTAAGATAACATTAAATGAAACACAGCCCCTTTATAAGCATATGAACAGACTACCCACCTCTCTGTTCCATCAATAACTCTTCACACATTAGCTTTTATTGTTCGAGCTTTGGCAATAGTAGAAGATATCATTATGTACACTTAATATAGAAGAGATTACTATCTATACCTATAGATTACATCTATATATAACTTAGAAAGAGTTATATCTATAACGTATGTTAATCATCCATTTTATTTGAATTTCAGCATTTCGAAAATAATTATTAATTATGGAAATACTTTTGGTAATAGATGTAATTATTAGTAAGAATAGAGATAATGATTTTCTTAGTACCCTCTGGAGTAAAGTAGTTGATGCATTGAATGTAGTTTTGGGAATTAATATCAAGATAAATCAGTATTAACAAATGTGGATCTCTTCAGTTTGAAATAATTACCTTATATATAATCATAAATAGCAGTGGAAAGATTCATTTATAGAACAGAAAGCCAGCTCATGAAAAATGCCAAGGTATATTCTACTGTGAAATCTATTAATACAAATTTCCTATTATTGTAGTGAAGGACACCTTAGTCATCGAATCCTGAAATGATTTAATTTACCTTTATTTTTTGAAGGTCGGTCATCCTCTCAACTGTGTGGACCCTCTTGGATCCTCCCTCGCCGATAGAGATCTTAATCCTCCCATCAGATGACCAGACATTCCTGTGCCCATGCCGGTCGGCCGCAGCATTGAGGATCTTGAGATGCTCCGCAGTTAGATCCTTGCAAATGGTGACGCCGGAACCCTTCAGCTTCCTCTTAGCGTCGAAGATCATCTTCCTGGTCCGGTAGCTGCAGAGTCGAACTATGATGGGTTGGTCCTTGGGTTTAGCTTGCCCTTGTTGAGATGGTTGATGCCTTCCAACGCGATGCGAACGGTTGACATCCACCAGAGTCACGGGCACGTTCAGCTTCTTGTTGAAGACATCGAGCGCCAGCAGGTCCGTGTCTTCTTTGTCGCTCTCCGGGATCCCAAAAATATGTATGGAATGTCGGCGCCCATATTGCTCGAGGTCATCGACCTTCAGATGACAAGACACCTCCAGCTCACAAATTCTATCGTGCAGCTGTTTGTTCTCCTCCTTCAATGCCTGAAGTTCCTCGAAAATAGACTTCACAGCCATTGATACAGCACTATGGACAGAATCTTCAATTTGCTGTCAAATAATGCGGAGGGTCTCTTTGGACAATGCTCCAGAAATAGCTGGCTTTGGAGCATTGACCTCATTCTTCGGCGTGCCTCTGTTCTGTCAAACCATCGTGTACCGTTAGGTGGATTTACACTTTTATAGGCTAGGCGAGAAGGTGAACTGAAGAATTAGGAATGTTTTTCAAGATAAATAAAACGAGTGTGAGTTAATCAAAAATATAATTACACTATTGAATTTAGCTCGAGAAACTGAATAACTTGATGTATAATATCTAGTGAATTGAACTGTATAACCCTATGAAATATCTATTAGAAGATGGAGCCGAGCTAACACACGTTTACTCACTCGACATAACCAAGAGAGAGGAATTGGAGAGGAGCAACTTAGAACTGATAAAAAAAGTGCAGGATTTGGAAGCAAGATTTCTGAATATTGAGAAGAAGATTCACAGCTCACAGCCTACCAGCTCAGCAGCCAAGAACTACTCAACAAATGAGAAAGAATTGGCCAAAGAAACGGAATGGATCAGGACTCGTACTAAGCGGGCTACCAAGAAGAGGAAGCTTAGTACTCCATCGCCAGAAGTCAAAAATGTGTCTGCAAAAAGAATTCAACAGAACTTGAATTCTAAAACCAGTGACGTGGAGAAGAGAGAGAAGAAAGAAATGCCACCACCCCCAATCATAGTGGATGGTATAAAGAATCTAGATGGACTCCTTAAGAGTTTGAAAAAAGTGTCGCCAGCTGACAAATTTAGAATAAAACTCTTGAGTAGAGAAACGTTCAAAATAAATGCAGTCGACTCTGAAACTTATTGGAATGTTACCAGAGAACTGATTAATGACGGATTTAGCTGGCATTCCTATGAAGATAAGCAGTCGAGACCAATAAGAGTGATGATTAAAGAACTTCATCACTCTTGTAGTAGGGACATGATACTGGAAGATTTGAAAATACAAGGATTGAAAGTTCTAGAAGTAGTGAATAAGCTGAAGTGGAAGAAAAGAGAGCCATTAGATATGTTCATAGTCTCATTCAGCGCGTAAGAAAATATAAAAAAAGTTTTTGAACTTAAAAATATACTTGGTTGCAAAGTGGAAGTGGAAGCACTGAAGAAGGCCAACCTGATACCGCAATGCAAACGATGCCAAGCATACGGTCACACACAAAAATACTGTAACAAGGAGCCTAGGTGTGTAAAGTGTGCAGGTAAACATCAAACAAAAGACTGTACAAAACCAAGTGATGCTTTACCAAAATGTATTCATTGCGGGGAAGCACATCCAGCCAGCTATCGAGGCTGCACTGTCGCAATCGAATTGCAAAAGATTAGAAACTCCAATAAAACAAAAAATATTCCAGATTTACGGAAGAACACAGTGAAGAATATTCCACCAAAAATCACAGAAAATACACAAACCCACAATCCAAACAATGAAAGCGCGGTTAAGAAATTAACTTTCGCCCAGATAGTCTCAAAAGGAAATAGACCAAAATTGGGAGAGCCAAAAAGTGAAGTATGAGATAACAATAATATTTTACAGCTCATCTTGCAAAACTGGATAGACAAGAACAAATAATCACCTCACTGCAGTTTAAATTTCAGAAGTTAGAACAAAGTAAACTACTGCAATTCAAATGATTCATTCGCTAAAAATAATGGAATGGAACGCAAATGGATTGTTTCAATGGCAACAGGAGTTGGAAGCAGTTCTAAACATAGAAAAAATAGATATTTGTCTTATATCTGAGACTCATTTTACAACGCACTCGTTTATAAAATTCAAAGGCTATAGGATCTATCATGCTTTACATCCCAGCAATGTCGCAAGGGGTGGGAGTGCCATCATCATCAGAGACAATCTACAACATCATGAACAAGTGAAACTCGAAAGTGATAGAATACAATTGACAGGTGTAGCAGTGAAAGCAGTCAATTATCAATTTGTTGTTGCAGCTATTTAATGTCCTCCCAGATATTCCATCAGAAAAGATGAATATTTATCATTGCTTGATATGTTAGGAGACAAATTCATTCTTGGTGGAGATTTCAATGCAAAGCACGTGCATTGGGGATCGCGCTTAACAACACACAAGGGAAGACAGCTCTATGAAGCAATGAGAGAGATGAGGTGCGAAGCTCTTTCAACTGGTAAACCCACCTACTGGCCCACCGATACGAGGAAAATCCCAGATCTTATAGATTTTTTTCTGACAAAGAATATATCGGTAAATTATTTGCATTTAGAGGATAGTTTTGATCTAAATTCGGACCACTCACCCATCATTTTGACTCTGAGTGATTCAATTCTACAGAAGGAAAATGCTTGTCTTGCGCTAGTCAACAGCCACATGGATTGGGATGGTTTCCAAAAGATGCTGGATGAAAGAATATAGAGTTGAACTCGCCATTAAGAAACGAAGAACAGATCGATCGGGAGTTAGAGGAGTTTGTTACTGATATCCAACAGGCAGCATGGTGTAATACTCCACAATTCAGAAGAAGAACCACTGGAAATAATTACTCTGCGGAAATCAGAGAAATGATTGTGGAAAAACGAAGAGCAAGAAGGAGATGGCAGCAATCACGTTCCCCTCAAGACAAAAGAGTTTTGAACAATCTAACTCAAGAACTAAGGAGAGAGATTCAATGTATCAAGAATGAATCAATCAATAATTACTTGATAAACTTAACAGCAGAACGCAGTACAGACTACTCACTCTGGAAGGCAGCTAAAAAAATAAAAAAACCCATTCATCAATCTCCTCCTCTCAGGAAGCAGAACAGTCAATGGGCAAGGAGTAGTGATGAAAAGGCACAGACCTTTGCAGATCATCTTGTGAACGTTTTTCAACCAAACAACACAACTGAAGAAGACACTTTAGAAGCAGAGGAAAACATCTTACAGCCAAATCAAGAAATAATGTGTGTCACAGTAGAAGAGGTAAAAAGAGAAATAAGAAATCTGAATAACAAAAAGACCCCTGGATTCGAAATGATAACTGGCTTAGTCCTCAAGCACCTTCCAAGAAAAGCAATAGTAAAATTAACACACATTTTGAATGCCTCTTTCAGACTCAAATTTGTACCAGGAATATGGAAAGTAGCAGAGGTTATAATGCTACTCAAGCCAGGTAAAGAGCCACATGAAGTATCATCATATAGGCCAATATCATTGCTACCTGTGCTTGCCAAGTTGTTTGAAAGGATTTTACTGAGTAGGCTAACACCAATAATTGAGAGACAGCACATAATTCCAAATCACCAATTTGGCTTCAGAGTGAAACACTCAACAATAGACCAAGTGCATAGGATTGTGAATGTAACAGAGAAGAGCCTAGAAGAGAAAAAAGTTTGTTCAGCAGCTTTCCTTGATATAGGGCAAGCTTTTGATAAAGTGTGGCATGAAGGTCTCCTTTTCAAACTGAAAAAAGTGCTACCAAAGCAATTTACAGATATATTAAAATCCTATCTGACTGACAGATACTTTAGAGTCAGGCATGAAAACTCATATTCTGATTTGAAAGAAATAAAAGCAGGAGTTCCTCAAGGAAGTGTTCTAGGACCATTTCTCTACCTACTCTATACCAGCGATATTCCCAGCCTTGATGAGAATACTACAGCAACATTTGCAGACGACACAGCCATATTATCAGTAGACAGTAATATTCATATTGCAACAGAAAACCTACAGAGATCCATTAACAAAATTCAAGATTGGACTAGAAAGTGGAGGATGAAACTAAATGAAGCAAAGTCGATTCACATCAACTTCACCAATAAAAAGGACCTGCCCATACCAATAACAATTAACAACCAAGTTGTATCATATGCCAATGATGCCAAGTATCTAGGTATGACCTTGGACGCAAAGCTTCGCTGGAAGGCCCATGTCAAGAAGAAGAGAGAGGAACATGGAATCAAATATAAGAAGCTGTATTGGCTGATCGGTAAAAACTCCAACCTACAAATCCAAAACAAAGTACTTCTGTACAAACAGATACTAAAGCCAGTATGGACATATGGTATACAACTTTGGGGGTGTACCAAAGACAGCAACATCAATGTCATACAACGGTTCCAGAACAAGGTGCTGAGGAACATTGTGAATGCTCCTTGGTATGTCAGGAACAGCGATCTTCATAGAGACCTGCACGTTGACCTGGTGTCCACCGAGATCCAGAGGCATGCGGAGAGGCACGAGGGGCGACTGCACCAACACGACAACGTTGAGGCGATCCAGCTGCTAGACAATGGAGGGTTGGTGCGGAGGCTCAAAAGGAGGAAACCGTATGAACTAGTGTAGTGCTTGTTCAATTAGTGTCCAGTGAAAGAGCAGAGCAGTGTTGAGTGAATCTAGCTTCTATAGTACAGTCAAAAGTGTACATATTAATTAAACAATCAATATCAGTAAGAATATCTAATGAGATATTCGCTGTTAACATTTTCAAGTAGTTATAGTATTGACAATACAAAAAAAAATGTTGATGAGTACTTCTTCAGCTTATTAGCATAACTCAAATATCACGATAGTTTTAGAAGGAGAAAATATATGTTTCATGGTGTCATCTTCAGTGTCACTACAGTTGTGTGGCCTGATATTATGTGTGGGTAATAATATATTGTACAATATTATTTTTATCTATTTGTTTATTATATAGATCAAACAATACAATAGTCAGAGAATAAAAACAGGCTATTGCCCAGAACGTCTTACATTTCTTAATTATTCTGTCTCAAATTATATTGCACGTCTATGGCCGCTTTAGGTTTTTGCTTTTAAATGATACAGTAAAACGCGGTTACTATTCAACTCTTTTAGTTTTAGAATTAATCATAATCCTGTATTCACAGGATTTAGTGAAAGCAACAGGAACTCGACTAACTGAAAACTTGACGTACCCTACTACTAAAGTTGCCCACCGGGGGGCTGCTTGACCAACTGAGATCATCAAATCTAAAAAAAATCAAAATCAAATTAATTTTGCCTCAAAATATTAGACAAAAACAATACATAATATATTGAAAAAAATCACTTGGAAGTACAAAAAATACATAATGATTACCTGTCACCCATCACCCGTGAAAATGTATTGAGGCAAGCTAAGCCAGCCCAGTTTACCTTGCGATATGCCTGCAAGAGGGTGCGCATGATGAAGGCCTGAGGAGTGTGGCTTGCCACATGCGTGGCCCTGTCGAGGCTGGCGTCCAAGAAGAGGTCACACGTGGCGCGGAGCACAGTGGAGACAAGCGGTCGAATGGCGCCAGCCGCGCCGTGTGTCTGCGCCGCGCCGCAAAGCTCTACCACCAGTCGTTCGGGCACCAGCGGCCTCACTCCGTCGTGAACAACCACTACATTCGCCAAGTCTGAAACAGTGTTTTGCGATCGATTGAAAGTAACAGTTCAATGAAAGCGAATGTTAATTACTTGAGCTAGGTTGAACCATCCCGCCCTCCCCATCTATATTATAAAGAGAAGAATTGGCTTAAACAAGTATGGGATAGAAAATACACGAGTGATGCATCATCAAGTCTGAACTACTCAACTGATTAAATTGAAATTTTGCATGAAGATTATTATTTTACAGAGGGTCATTATAGGTATATTTTCAGTTCTTCAAGATTTCAGTACGTCAAGCTCTCAGTTTTGTCAAGTTTAAAATTCGTCCAGTGTCCATTTTGTGATACATTGCTTAAGTGTTCATCCTCTATAATTCTATAATATTATATAGAAAAAATTGGCTTCTTTGAGGATGGTTACAGGCCTATTTTCAGTTAACGATTTGTACATGAAGATTTCTGTACGTTTTCAGTTTGTCAAGTTTACAATATTCGTCAGTTTTCCAGTACGTCAAATTTTCAGTCCGTTTGGATGCATTCAGATGCTTATTGAATATTATTATTACATTTAGTGAATTCAGTGAATTGTTTGACAGTTCAAATATTGAATATTTCAGTTGAAGAATATAAGCATCGAATTTGGTTTCAATATAGAATAATAAACAAATGATTTTCACTTTTGACCCATGTTGCTTAATTCAGAAATAATTATGATAGCATCAAATATTGACAACAATGGATGTTTAATATCTGGATGAATAATTTAAAAATCTAACCTGAACTGTATTCTTCCAATTTCAGAAGACCAGCTTGGATTGACCGGTGCCTTGATGGTCCGCCTTTGACTAGTATCAATCGTTTGCAGCCGTCAAGTCCTGCTTCTTGTAATATTGTGTGCGCCTTTTCAATATTATCAACTACCAGTGCTATTTTCCTCACCAAAGAAAAACTGAGAAACTGTTCAACAGCATACAGCAGTAATGGTTTACCCTAAAACAAAAACATTTGAAATTATTAATTTAGAAAACATAAGAAGGAATATTTTTCAACAACACATCAAATTTATACAGCGTAGGCTACAGTAGGTATGCATTATTTATAATTGTGTTGAACAATTTTGACAATGGCAGTGATTAATAAAATAACTGTGTGTTAAAATAATTAAAATAAAAGGCAGTGAATTAATAAAAGTTGATGGGATTGAAGTAGTTGTAGTAGTTTGTTGTAGAGATTGTAGTAGTTGGAGAAGTAGGCTACTTGGCATATTAGCCTATAACTCAGAGATCTTAATTATACATTTGCTGGGATATGCTCAAATCGTCAACATCATAATGGTGTACATAGTAGCCTCCTATATTTTTGTTAAAAAAATGATATAGTGAAAATGAAAGTTTAGACTACAATTTTTTAAGGTAGTCATTGTTTGATTCAACAGCCTTGGCCTAACAGTTCGCTGATAAATGTTTGAAATGAGCTATCTTATAGCTCAAGCATAAATATTTGATAGAGATTAGATTTTAATTAAATAGACCTATTCAACTTTCTAGAAATATAAGCCTAATTTTCTAGGCAAAATTGGAAAATTCAAACAAGGATGAGCTTTGCAATCAAGTTGTCAACTTTGTGGGATGATTATAGGTACTGTTGATACAATATATTTCTATTTTGGGGAGAACATTATAGTTATTTATTTAATAATACACAAAACTGAATTCGTTTAAATGATTGAAGAAGGACCAAGAGGAACAGCCACAAACTATTTCGGCGTAACTCAATTGTTAACATCACAAAAAATTAAACGGCGATCAATATTGTTTTCAAAATAAACAAAGTTCAAAGCAGCACAATTTTGCATGCATTTAGTCATTATACCTATCATCAATTTTTTAGTTGGGATCGATTTTGTATGTTATTTTGATCACAAAAAATTAAACGGCGATCAATATTGTTTTCAAAATAAACAAAGTTCAAAGCAGCACAATTTTGCATGCATTTAACCTATACCGTGTCAGCCATGTTGTTTTTAAACTATTGATAGATTGATAGGGCCTACAATACTTATCCATGTACTGATCTGATCCCTAACCCCTTCCAGCATATTATTGTCATTTGAACTATTTCTTCCACAAATTACGATTCATACACTTGGTAGTCAAAAAAGTGGTCATGTTTTATTTACTCTTGAATTTAAGTCCAATTTTCAATGCAAACACGTAAAAAGAATTAATTTCTATTCAGATAGTTTAAACCCAAATTAAATAGCAAAATTACACTATAAGTGAGGTCTACGTTATAATGGCAGTGTACGTTTGACAATACTGTTGCTGTCCTTTTCTATCATACAACAAAACAGATAGCGCTATCTCTCTCTCTCGCTTTGCAATGTTGTCAGTTTGCCAGAATATTTTGTTTTTACTTTTGACAGTGACTGTACAAAAGTAGACGAACAATTCTCAGCCGCCATTTTTTACTTTCCTTGCCCTATTACCATAGGGAGTCGGTCAGTTCCAAAACTCACCAACTCCATCTTTAGACATTTTTCAGGAGGGCTGAAAAACTGTTACAGCTGAATGGAAATATTCACATTAATGAAAATATATCAATAAATTGATCTAAACTTTCAAAGTACACCTGCATAAAATTTTATAATGAGATTCAAAAATGTAATGTGAAAAAAATGTTCAAATATAGACTTGGTGAGTTTTGGAACAGGATAGGGTTTTAAGATAGTTTTGTTGCAGCGATGAATGAATTTAGTCAGTTTTGTTGCAGTTTACAATGATTATGTTCTAATACATTTTCAAGATAAGAACAATATAAATAGAGAATATCTAATAGATTTCCATATGGAATGGAATAAGCATTAGAAAACAGGTTATTTATATTACAAATTCGCCCTCTAGTGTCAAAATGTCATCTTCCATTGGTTCCTCTTAATCTTGGTCATGCTCAGCCTTTTCAATTCTCTCATTAAAGATATCAGTATAAAATTTAAGATACTCAAGCTTTGACCATTCTTCTCCGTAGTGCTTTTTCAGAAGCTTATTCATATCTGCCACCTTCGTAGGATTAACAACAGCATCATTGGGTTTCACTTCTGCAGCTATTCTATCGACTCTGCAGCCTCTTTTTGCAATTCCCAGTGACTTCCCCATGTCAGTAAGGTAGGTCGTCTCCCCTTGAACTCTGCCAGTATTTTGTTGCCCTCTACTTAATATAAACCTCTTGCACACAGAGAAATTCAAGTGCCATTCAGCTGGCTTCTTTAAATTTTTTATAGTTGCATCCTTCCAGTCCTTGACTTCAATGTCAGTTCCTAGCCTTGTGACATTAGCTGACTCATTAAATATTTTAAAATATCCATCTGGGTGCACAATTGTTTCCAACTTCTTAATCTTCCTTTGAATAACTCCAAAGACTCTGTCTGGAGGTATGTATGAATGCCCAGGAACAGGAAAATGAATTACTATTGTCTCAATATGTGGGGGTGCTGCAACTGTTAACCAGTTAGGGACAGCAGTGATCACTATAGTGTTCTTGTTCTGGGAAGGCAGTATTTGATAGTCGATGCACAATGCACGTGGCTATTTCACTTGATCCCTTTTTGGCTTCAAGCTCAGTCATTTATTAACATAAATGAAAGTATTCTCTGGAGTTTGACAAGTTTTTGGTGTGCCTATAAAGACATTGTGAAGTTATACACATAAAATTGTTTAAAAAAATGAGCTGATTGATCGGTCAGCTTGGGAAGATTAAATTTCTCTGGCAATCAAATGAGTATGTAAGCTACACAAATCATGATATTTTTATAGTTTGGAACTGGGCAGGAGCAATAGTCAGTTTAGTCAACATTATAGGCTCACGGTACTGTAAAAATAAAATATTGTAATCAAGTAGTGATAATAATTTTATAAAATCAATCTATAACAACCTTGTATCAACTAGTTTTGTTGCAGTATAGTTTACAGCCAATTATAATACTACTGGAGTTAGCAAGTTTAGAAGCAGTAATGACGTAAGTGGGAGTTAATGAGTTTTGGAGCAGTGAGGTGATTGGAGTTGGAGAGTTTTGTTGCAGTCTCTACTTTTCAGCATAGCTTTTGATGGGGAAATAGAGAGTATTGGAACAAACCGTTTTTACCATTGAATGAGTTACAGAATTGCCTATCAGGTGATAGAAAAACTTTTTTTTTAATATTTTGGAGTTAGTAAGTTTTGGAACTGACCGACCCGGTAAGGAAAGTACTGCTTTCCAAAAAAAATTAAGGTACCCTAATTTCAAGTTTTCTATACGTTTCAAGGCCCCTGAGTCCAAAAACATGATTTTTGGGTGTTGGTCTGTGTGTGTGTGTGTGTGTGTGTGTGTGTGTGTGTGTGTGTGTGTGTGTGTGTGTGTGTGTGTGTGTGTGTGTGTATATATGTGTGTGTGTGTGTGTGTGTGTGTATGTCTGTGAACACAATAACTCCATTTCTAATTAACCGATTGACTTGAAATTTTAAACTTAAGGTCCTTATACCATGATGATCCGACAATAAGAAATTCAATAAAATTCAATTCAAGATGGCGGAAAAAATGGCGGATAATTACTAAAAAACCATGCTTTTCACGTTTTTCTCGAAAACGGCTCCAACGATTTTCTTCAAATTTATACCATGGATAGCTATTTATAAACTCTATCAACTGGCATGAGTCTCATTTCTGGGAAAATTTCAGGAGCTCCGTAATATTCTTGAGAAAAATGGCGGATAATTACTAAAAAAACATGTTTTTCACGGTTTTCTCGAAAACGGCACAAATGATTTTCTTCAAATTTATACCATGGATAGCTATTTATAAGCCCTATCAACTGGCATTAGTCTCATTTCTGGGAAAATTGCAGGAGCTCCAAAATATTCTTGAGAAAAATGGCGGATAATTACTAAAAAAACATGTTTTTCACGGTTTTCTCGAAAACGGCACTAATGATTTTCTTCAAATTTATACCATGGATAGCTATTTATAAGCCCTATCAACTGACGTTAGTCTCATTTCTGGGAAAATTGCAGGAGCTGCGTAGTATTCTTGAGAAAAATGGCAGATAATTACTAAAAAACCATGTTTTTCACGATTTTCTCGAAAACGGCTCTAACAATTTTCTTCAAATTTATACAATGTACAGCTATTTATGAGCCCTATCAACTGACGTTAGTCTCATTTCTGGGAAAATTGCAGGAGCTGCATAGTATTCTTGAGAAAAATGGTGGATAATTACTAAAAAACCATGTTTTTCACGATTTTCTCAAAAATGACTTGACTGATTTATTTCAAATTCATACCCTGTTTAGTTATTTATCAGCTCTATCAACTGGCATGAGTCTTTTCCCTTGGAAACTGCAGGGGTGCACCCCATCCTTGAGAAATGGACTTTGTTGGAAAATTGCAGGAGCTCCGTAATATTCTTGAGAAAAATGGTGGATAATTACTAAAAAACCATGTTTTTCACGGTTTTCTCGAAAACGGCTCTAACGATTTTCTTCAAATTTATACCATGGATAGCTATTTATCAGGGATGTGTATCGAAAGACAAAACATTGATGTTTTGAACATCGATGTTTTTTTCATCCTAACATCGATAAGTGAAAAACATCGAACAGTAAACATCGATGTTTTTGAACATCAATGTTTTTAAACATCTTTTATCGCCCTACGTTTTTATGGATGATACTATTAGTCCAGTGAATATAGACATAAAAAAGGGGGTGTGCTTGCAATTTATATTGTAGTTCTGATTTTTTAATATATTATTTGGGTACATAAGAGGAGTCCAGAACCAATTTCTTCATGCAAGATTTCCTTGTGCTAGATACAGAATAGCCCAAAAATCTCGTATTTCCGGCTCATTTTCCAGTTTTCAGCTATTTCTGCCAAATCTCCCCCAGATTATAAAATTCTGAAAAATTAGATCACTCGGAACTCTCTATCTCCAATGAGTACTTAGTTATTATTTTTCAAAAATGATTGAAATTTGAAGAAAAAATCATTTTGATGAATTTTAGTTTTTGATCAACAATATCTTCCGATTGTTACAATTTAGATGTATATTTCAAAATCCTCTAGGCGTATTTTTGTGCTATACAATCTGAGATCAGGTAGAGCGCTCTATGTCATATAGATTTCCAGGTACACCTGACAACAATGCTCCTTGTATTGTGAAAAACACCTAATTTTCAGCTTCAACCATCATCACCATCTACTTTGTCCTCACATTGATATTTCGCACAATGACATAAGTTCATGGGTAAGAATCACCCGTTAGATGCACTTCATTTCAGTATTTCCTAGTAGAGGCACGGTTAAGGACACCTCAAATATCAAAATTTCAAACACTTATAATTTACTTTTGACACAATGCTCAGATTTCATCGTACTACACTTCATTCTTCTCGGCTCGCCAAGGCGGTTCAAAATCGTGCATCAACAGTCAAATTCGGCCAAAAAATAGAAAATTTATTGTTGAGTGTAGGTACCATATTCAATACATAAAAAATGACCAATTTCTATATTCGAAGCTATGTATCTCGGTAACCCCTTATAAAAATTATTACATGATCTTGAAATGTACAATAGAATTTTCTATTTCATCTGCTGTAAGCAATTCATGGAAAAATATGTTCTTGAAGTGAGATTTGATTCTTGAAAAAAATCCGGAAATTGTAGATATTTTTCTCATATTAACGGTCTTGCCAGTTCTATGATAGCGAAAAGTGATTCAAGATGGATTTTAGGCAACTGAGCTCGTAGAGGATAAATTTATCTACAATTTGTAATCAATCGTAAGTTTCTATGATTTATCAGACTCGTTTAAGAAACTCTTGATCAACAGTAAAATTACAAAAAAAAATTTAAAAACTGAAATCGCCATTTTCAAAATCTTAACTTCCAAATTGTTTTGGAATCGAAAGTATTATTTATTGAAGTGGGTAGAGGGGGACAATTTTCACATTCTCACTAGATTTGGAAATTTTATCAGAAGTATTTCACAAGACATGCAACTTTGAATATGGAAATTGGTCATTTTTTGTGTATTGGAATATGGGCTTAAGTACACTCAACAATAAATTTTCCATTTTTCGACCGAATTTGACTTATTATGCATGATTTTGAACCGTCGTGACGAGCCGAGAAGGATGAAGTGTAGTACGATGAAATCTGAGCATTGTGTCAAAAGTTATATGTTTGAAATTTTGATCCTTGAGGTGTCCTTAAGCGCGCCTCTCCACTAGGAAATACTGAAATGAAGTGTATCTTACGGGTGATTCTCATAGAACATAATCTCAAGAACTTATGTCGTTGTGCGAAATATCAATGTGAGGACAATGTAGTTGGTGATGATGCTTGAAGCTGAAAACTAGGTGTTTTTCACAATACAAGGAGCATTGTTGTCAGGTGTATCTGGAATATGAGATAGAGCGCTCTACCTGATCTCAGATTGTAGAGCAAAAAAAGAGCTTCTAAAGTGACTACAATTTTATCTGGAGCTATTGTTACAATATTCCAACAGTTACTAACTGGAATCACAGCAATTTTGGACTTGTGGTATTCAAGTAACAGTATTTCGATTTAATTGAAGTCAGGTTGTGACTAGAAAGATACATCAACTCTAGTTCACAAGATTTGTCATCTTCATGGTCTAGTCTGAAACCTCTCGGGATATCCTTGAGGATTCGTTCTTGAAATTTCACCCTAAGCTAATTTTAGCAATCATTGATACTCATATCGTATTCATTCAATACCTGATAGATTTTTTAGGAAATGGAAATGGATCAAGTTTTTCATATTGATATCTGCACTCCTTACAATACGAGGACCTCTTTTCCAGAGCTAGATTAATAATTAGTGGTAAACACATGTTAAGGAAATGATTGTAGTAAGAAAAAACTCTTTCTTCCTAAGAAACGAAGAATCCGACCTCTTATTCAATTCTAAATAACTAACTATCTAACCTTGACACGGACCACAGAAGTAATGTAAATAATCTTCAAGAGTATCCAACAGTCTCACATAAAAATACAGAGAGCCTGATTGAAAAATAAGAATAGCAATCTGCAGGAATCAAAAATTATGCGAGATCTTTCACAAGAGTGATCTATATTCACAAAAAACACTAAACAGAATACTACACTAAATATGATAAAGATAATGATTATAATTCTGTTACTATTGCTTATTGGTCTCAAGATAATCCTCTTCAAACAAAAAAATAAAAAAAAACTTGTATCGAATTGAAAAATTAGAATTGTTTTTACTTTTTAGTTGGGAAAAAAAACGGATGACCGATGTCTAGGTAAAACCATCAATAAGTGAAAAACATCGATGTTTGATGTTGAAACATCAATGTTTTTAAACATCGATGTATCGATACCCATCCCTACTATTTATGAGTCCTATCAACTGACGTTAGTCTCATTTCTGGGAAAATTTCAGGAGCTGCGTAGTATTCTTGAGAAAAATGGCGGATAATTACTAAAAAACCATGTTTTTCACGATTTTCTCGAAAACGGCTCTAACAATTTTCTTCAAATTTATACAATGTATAGCTATTTATGAGCCCTATCAACTGATGTTAGTCTCATTTCTGGGAAAATTGCAGGAGCTGCGTAGTATTCTTGAGAAAAATGGCAGATAATTACTAAAAAACCATGTTTTTCACGATTTTCTCGAAAACGGCTCTAACAATTTTCTTCAAATTTATACAATGTACAGCTATTTATGAGCCCTATCAACTGACGTTAGTCTCATTTCTGGGAAAATTGCAGGAGCTGCATAGTATTCTTGAGAAAAATGGTGGATAATTACTAAAAAACCATGTTTTTCACGATTTTCTCAAAAATGACTTGACTGATTTATTTCAAATTCATACCCTGTTTAGTTATTTATCAGCTCTATCAACTGGCATGAGTCTTTTCCCTTGAAACTGAAGGGGTCCACCCCATCCTTGAGAAATGGACTTTGTAAACTCCTTCTCGTGCATGAGGTAGGAAGGTAGAGCAGTTTATGAACAGAACACATAGTCGAGATATTCAATCTGTAGAGCAGCTGTTTTGACGACTTTTATAAAAATCATCGAATTTCACAATTTACACAAAGGAAAAAGTACTCTGAAAGCAATATATAATATACACATATACAGTAGTCTGATTGTAGTTTCAAATATGTTGCCGCCAATCGTCATTATGTTAATCCTCTAAATTATTCTCTTTTAAGAATGAGGCTCACAGTTCAATGAGCAAGGAAAGTTGAGTACACAAGTCGTATAATTGATTCAAAATGTATTTCTGAAACAATAAAATAATTTTTAGACATTACCGTATGAGAAACACAAATTAAAAAAACCTGAAATTACATTTTAAAAGTTGATAATTAACCATCCTAGGCTCCATCCATGCTTCAGTTAGGCTACACGTATAGGTTAGACCTACTCGTACTGGTATAAATAATATTTAAAGGTTATTTCAGAATTATTTACATCAAAATTCCTTTTTTTGGATAGGATTTCTATTTTTTATTTCTATATTATCTTTAAAAGAAATTGGAGTAGAATACCTACCAAATAACTTAATTTCTGTTTGTTTTGAAATTCAGATTGTTGTATCACAGCTTTTTACTTTCCTTGCGCTATTACCATAGGTAAGGAAAGTATTGCTTTCCGAAAAAAATTAAGGTACCGTACCCCAATTTCTAAATTTCAGTTTCTAAATTTCTGTTTCAAGGTCCCCTGAGTCCAAAAAAGTGTTTTTTGTGTATTGGTCTGTATGTATGTATGTATATGTATGTATGTATGTATGTATGTATGTATGTATGTATGTATGTATGTGTGTGTGTGTGTGTGTGTGTGTGTGTGTGTGTGTGTGTGTGTGTGTGTGTGTGTGTATGAGTGTATGTGCGTCTGTGTACACGATATATCATCTCCCAATCAACGGAATGACTTGAAATTTGGAACTTGTGTGTGTGTGTGTGTGTGTGTGTGTGTGTGTGTGTGTGTGTGTGTGTGTGAGTGTGTGTGTATATATGAGTGTATGTGCGTCTTTGTACACAATATATCATCTCCCAATCAACGGAATGACTTGAAATTTGGAACTTACGGTCCTTACACTGTAAGGATCCGACACGAACAATTTCGATCTAATGCGATTCAAGATGGCGGCTAAAATGAAGAAAATGTTGTCAAAAACAGGGTTTTTTGCAATTTTCTCGAAAACGGCTCCAACGATTTTGATCAAATTTATACCTAAAATAATCATTGACAAGCTCTATCAACTGCCACAAGTCTCATATCTGTAAAAATTCCAGGAGCTCCACCCCATCTATGCAAAGTTTAATTTTAGATTCCCAATTATCAGGCTCCAGATACAATTTAAACAAAAAAATTAAAGTGAAAAAGATTTAGCATGAAAATCTCTACAATTTATGTTCAATAACATTTTCACCTAAAATTGAAAATAAACTCGAAGTGCGAGAAAATAAGATTATTCAACTGCAAACTGTTGGCAACTGTTGATTCTATTAAATCATTCACTATGAAGAGATAGCAGACTTCGTGTGACTGCAGCGCTATTGTTCTGTCACCAGCTGCTGTCTCAAATCTTAGAATAGTAGATTTGATATGCGCGGGAACACTAACTTCAGTTGATCAATTTTCATAACGGCAAGGAAAGTTGTGTGAGAGCGCCACACCAGATTTTTAAATTAGCCGCCATTTCAGATTTATATAAAAATAAAAATCTGATCTCAGTTATGAAAGCAAATTTTTGAATCAAATTATGAAAAGATATTTTTCTTGATTAATTTGACATTAAATTGATTATTTTGTCAAGGAAATTATAATTATTATTAGATCAAATTTAATGGGATGAATTGAGTAATAGCTGTGTACACTCAGTGGCAAAATGGAGAGACTTGGCAACGTTTTTCTCCTATCTTTCTTCACTGCCATTATAACGTGGACCTCACTATAGCTAGCCTAATCACTTAGGGCCGTTTGCACAGTGACATTTTAACCTGTTTTAAATCCGTATTAAGTCTTGTTTGTCTCTGTGGACTGCTCTTGCAAAGTTATAGAAAAAGTTGAAAAAATTAAATACTTAGGTACATTTATAGATCAAAACTTGAAATGGAATGCACATATACTTCACCTTTGCTCAAAATTATAATATCTGACTTATATTTTCTACAAAATCAATAAAATTAAACATCCAAGTATTATTAGAAACATTTATTTTGCTTATGCACACTCTTCATTTCAATATAGCATTGAGGCATGGGGGGCAGCTCAGGATACTCACTTCAATAAACTTTTTGTTCTACAGAAACATATTATCAGAGCAGCTCTGGGAAGACCAAGAATGTACCCTAGTAGACTACTATTTGAAGAAATTGATTTACCAACATTGAGACAAACATACGTAACTGACGCAATTCTGTACATTAATAAAAACAAAGACAAATTCACTACTCGTGATACACCATTTCTAATACGTCAAAATGTTTTCAATACCTACAATAACCTATTCACTAGACTTACATCTTGCAAACACCAATTGTCCTTCTATTGCCATAGAATAATAAATTGTCTACCTGAAAAATTCATTCTAAATAGAATTACTAAGTGTTTAATTTATGAAATAAGAGAGTGAGTATGTAGGAAAGTTTACTTCGGACTTAAGATTTCAGAAGATTAATTGACTTTTTGTTCTAGTGCTTACATTGTTATATTGTACATACAATTATATTCTAGTGTTTATATTGCATATTGTTTCTTCTGGTACTAATTAAATTGTCTTAGACACCCATCGTAATTACCTTTAACATTTTTGAACTCTCTTCCAGAGCTCAAGCATTAGCTTTTCTGGGAGAGCCCATTATTTAAATAATAAAATAAAAGAAAACATTCGTTGAATATGTTTTTAAATTAGTTTAGATTATAATTAGTTATAACATTATAAGAATGTTTTTTGTTTCACTTGTTTGTAAAAAAAAGAATGGCAATAAATTGATTTGATTACATTTTGATTTTAAGCCACCAACTGATTAAATTCAG